>NW_028227541.1:79327-114327 GCF_978045245.1 Mus caroli | reverse complement strand
TCTATGTTGAGAATACAAACCAACAAAACAACAACTAGGAAAAAGAAGTGACAGTGTAACTTGGGGTAGGGTACCAACAAGAGAAAGCTTTCTGTTACCACTTACAAACACCAGTAGCCTTGCACCCTTCTGCCCAGGTCCCTGCCTTCCTTTCTAGGAATTCTAAGGATGCCAGGGGGTGGGGGAATCCAGATTAACTTTTTAAAAACAAAGACTTGGTCTTTGATGTCTATAGGAAGCCCTTCTCAGTGCCTTTAACTACCAATGAACTTTCAGGGCTGTGACTCAACTGTAACAAGGAACAGGGCTAAGAACCTGCAGCCTTTGAAAACAACTATTTTTTTAAAGTGGGGGACACAAATCAGCAGTAGAACCCCTCAGGTTCAGCCATAATACTTGTTAGGGAAAGAGCCTCAATGTCCGGAGCTGAGGTCTCATGGGTGAACTGCTTCAAGCTCTGAGTATCACTGAAAGAAAGAAAAGATATCATGTGATTGCTTAATTTATTTATTTTATTATTTCTATTTTTTGTTTTCTTTTGTTTTGTTTTAGAAAAGGCCTCAGTCTGTAGCTATGGCTGACCTAGGACAGACTACATGTGTTAATTAGGGTTTCACAGCTGAGAAACAGACCATACCTATGTAAGACTTAGAAAACCCAACAGTCAGTGGTGGCTCGAGCTCTTAATGAGAGCACTCTGGAGGCAGAGGCAGTCAGTTTCTGAGTTCAAGGCCAGCCTGGTTAAAGACAGGGATAGGCAGGGCTAGGCAAGGCAGGGCTGGGCTAGGCTAGGCTAGGTAAGGGGCTGGGCTAGTCAAGGCAAGGGACTAGGCTAGGCTACTCAAGGGGCTACGCAAGACAGACAGACAGAGAGAAAGACAGACAAGGTTGGCAGGCCTGCCTGGTTTTTCTTTCTTTCTTATCCCTTTTAAAAAATGTTAATTAATTAATTAATTAATTAATTAATTTATTAGATATAAGTACACTGTAGCTGTCTTCAGAAACTCCAGAAGAGGGTGTCAGATTCTGGAGAATCTATATGCCTCTTATGGTCTGCATATGATGTACATAAACACAGCCTCACATTTACTTCTAAAAATTTAAAGATGTGTGGGGCCAATGAAAGGGATCAACAATTAACATCATTGTCTCCTCTTATAGAGATCCTGGGATCAACTACCAGCAACTATATGGTGGCCCATCTCCAGTTCCAGGGGATCAGACAGACAGACATACATACAGACAGATAGAGTTAAGGATGGCAGGCCTACCTGGTCTTTCATTCTTTCTTATCCTTTTTAAAAAATGTTTATTAATTTAAGTATGAATTTATTAGATATAAGTACACTGTAGCTGTCTTCAAACACTCCCGAAAAGGGTGTCAGATTCTGGAGAATCTATATCCCTCTTATGGTCTGCATATGATGTACATGAACACAGCCTCACATATACTTCTAAAAATTTAAAGATGGGTGGGGCCACTGAAAGGGCTCAACAATTAACAGAACTGACTCCTCTTCCAGAGAACCTGGGATCAACTACCAGCAATTATAAGGTGGCCAATCTCCAGTTCCAGGGGATCACACAGACAGACTTACAGACAAGGATGGCAGGCCTGCCTGGTCTCTCTTTCTTTATTATCCTTTTTTAAAAATGTTTATTTGTTTATTTATGTATTTATTAGATATAAGTACACTGTAGCTGTCTTCAGACTCTCCAGAAGAGGGTGTCAGATTCTGGAGAATCAATATCCCTCTTATGGTCTGCATATGATGTACATGAACACAGCCTCACATATACTTCTAAAAATTTAAAGATGGGTGGGGCCACTGAAAGGGCTCAACAATTAACAGCATTGTCTCCTCTTCCAGGGAACCTGGGATCTACTACCAGCAACTATATGGTGGCCCATCTCCAGTTCCAGGGTATCTGACAGATGGACAGACAGACAGACAGACAGACAGACAGACAGACAGACAGACAAGGTGGCAGGCCTGCCTTGTCTTTCTTTCTTTCTTATTCTTTTTAAAAAATGTTTATTTATTTATTTATGTATTTATTAGATATAAGTACACTGTAGCTGTCTTCAGACACTCCAGAAGAGGGTGTCAGATTCTGGAGAATCTAAATACCTCTTATGGTCTGCATATGATGTACATAAACACAGCCTCACATATACTTCTAAAAATTTAAAGATGGGTGGGCCCACTGAAAGGGCTCAACAATTAACAGCATTGTCTCCTCTTCCAGAGAACCTGGGATCAACTACAAGCAACTCTATGGTGGCCCATCTCCAGTTCCAGAGGATCAGACAGACAGACAGACAGACAGAGATAAGGATGGCAGTCCTGCCTGGTCTTTCTTTCTTTCTTATCCTTTTTAAAAAATGTTTGTTTATTTATTTATTTATTTATTTATTTATTTATTTATTTATATATGTATTTATTAGATATAAGTACACTGTAGCTATCTTCAGACACTCCAGAAGAGGGTGTCAGATTCTGGAGAATCTATATCCCTCTTATGGTCTGCATATGATGTACATAAACACAGCCTCACATATACTTCTAAAAATTTAAAGATGGGTGGGCCCACTGAAAGGGCTCAACAATGAACACCATTGTCTCCTCTTCCAGACAACGTGGGATCAACTTCCAGCAACTATATGGTGGCCCATCTCAAGTTCCAGGGGATAAGATAGACAGACAGACAGACAGAGATAAGGATGGCAGGCCTGCCTGATTTTTCATACTTTCTTATCCTTTTTAAAAAATGTTTATTTATTTATTTATTCATTCATTCATTTATTTATTTATTTATTTATTTATTTATTTATTTATTTATTAGATATAAGTACACTGTAGCTGTCTTCAGACTCTCCAGAAGAGGGTGTCAGATTCTGGAGAATCTATATCCCTCTTATGGTCTGCATATGATGTACATAAACACAACCTCACATATACTTCTAAAAATTTAAAGATGGGTGGGGCCACTGAAAGGGCTCAACAATGAACAGCATTGTCTCCTCTTCCAGAGGACCTGGGATCAACTACCAGCAACTATATTGTGGCCCATCTCAAGTTCCAGGGGATAAGACAGACATACAGACAGACAAGGATTGCAGGCCTGCCTGGTTTTTCTTTCTTTCTTATACATTTTAAAAATGTTTATTTATTTATATATGTATTTATTAGATATAAGTACACTGTAGCTATCTTCAGACACTTCAGAAGTGGGTGTCATATTCTGAAGAATCTAAATCCCTCTTATGGTCTGCATATGATGTACATAAACACAGCCTCACATATACTTCTAAAAAGTTAAAGATGTGTGGGGCCACTGAAACGGCTCAATAATTAACAGCATTGTCTCCTCTTCCAGACAATGTGGGATCAACTATCCGCAACTATATGGTGGCCCATCTACAGTTCCAGGGGTTCAGACAGACAGACAGACAGACAAGGATTGCAGGCCTGCCTGGTTTTATTTTCTTTCTTATCCTTTTTAAAAAATGTTTATTTATTTATTTATTTATTTATTTATTTATTTATTTATTATATATAAGTACACTGTAGCTATCTTCAGACACTCCAGAAGAGGGTGTCAGTTTCTGGAGAATCTAAATCCCTCTTATGGTCTGCATATGATGTACATAAACACAGCCTCACTATACTTCTAAAAATTTAAAGATGTGTGGGGCCTCTGAGAGGGCTCAACAATTAACAGCATTGTCTCCTCTACCAGAGAACCTGGGATGAACTACCAGCAACTATATGGTGGCCCATCTCCAGTTCCAGGGAATCAGGCAGACAAAGAGACAGACAGACAAGGGTGGCAGGCCTCCCTGGTTTTTCTTTCTTTCTTATCCTTTTTAAAAAATGTTTATTTATTTATTTATGTATTTATTAGATATAAGTACACTGTAGCTGTCTTCAGACACTCCAGAAGAGGGTGTCACATTCTGGAGAATATAAATCCCTCTTATGGTCTGCATATGATGGACATAAACACAGATTCACATACACTTCTAAAAATTTAATGATGTGTGGGGCCACTGAAACGGCTAAAAATTAACAGCATTGTCTCCTCTACCAGAGAACCTGGGATCAAATACCAGCAACTATATGGTGGCCCATCTCCAGTTCCAGGGGATCAGAACGACAGACAGACAGACAGACAGAGATAAGGATGGCAGGCCTGCCTGGTCTTTCTTTCTTTCTTATCTGGTTTAAATAATGTTTATTTCTTTATTTACTTATTTATTTTTGTATTTATTACATATAAGTACACTGTAGTTGTCTTCAGACACTCCAGAAGAAGGTGTCAGATTCTGATGAATCTAAATCCCTCTTCTCGTCTGCATATGATGTACATAAACACAGCCTCACATACACTTCTAAAAATTTAAAGATGGGTAGGGCCACTGATAGGGTTCAACAATTAACTGCATTGTCTCCTCTTCCAGAGAACCTGGGATCAACTACCAGCAACTATATGGTAGCCCATCTCCACTTCCAGGGGATCAGACAGACAGACAGACAGACAGACAGACAGAGATAAGGATGGCAGGCCTGCCTGGTCTTACTTTCTTTCTTATCCTTTTTAAAAAATGATTATTTATTTATTTATGTATTTATTATATATAAGTACACTGTAGCTGTCTTCAGACACTCCAGTAGAGGGTGTCAGATTCTGGAGAATCTAAATCCTCTTATAATCTGAATATGATGTACATAAAAAGGCCTCACATATACTTCTAAATATTTAAAGAAGTGTGGGGCCACTGAAAGGGCTCAACAATTAACAGCATTGTCTCCTCTTCCAGAGAACCTTGGATCAACTACCAGCAACTATATGGTGGCCCATCTCCAGTTCCCGGGGATCAGATAGACAGACAGACAGACAGACAGAGATATGGATGGCAGGCCTGCCTGTTCTTTCTTTCTTTCTTATCCTTTTTAAAAAATGTTTAATTATTTATTTATTTATTTATCTATTTATTTATTAGATATAAGTAAACTGTAGCTGTCTTCAGACACTCCAGAAGAGGGTGTCAGATTCTGGAGAATCTATATCCCTCTTATGGTCTGCATATGATGTACATAAACACAGACTCACATTTTCTTCTAAAAATTTAAAGATGGGTGGGGCCCCAAAAATGGCTCAACAATTAACAGCATTGCTTCCTCTTCCAGAGAACCTTGGATAAACTCCCAGCAACTATATGGTGGCTCATCTCCAGTTCCAGGGTATCAGACAGTCAGACAGACAGACTGACAGAGATAAGGATGGAGGCCTGCCTGGTCTTTCTTTCTTTCTTATACTTTTAAAAAAATGTTTATTTATTTATTTATTTATTTATTTATTTATTTATTTATTAGATATAAGTACACTGTAGCTGTCTTCAGACTCTCCAGAAGAGGGTGTCAGATTCTGGAGAATCTATATCTTTCTTATGGTCTGCATATGATGTACATAAACACAGCCTCACATATACTTCTAAAAATTTAAAGATGGGTGGGGCCACTGAAAGGGCTCAACAATTAACAGCATTGTCTCCTCTTCCAGAGGACCTGGGAACAACTACCAGCAACTATATTTTTGCCCATCTCCAGTTCCAGGGGATCAGACAGACATACATACAGACAGACAGACAAGGATTGCAGGCCTGTCTGGTTTTTCTTTCTTTCTTATACATTTTAAAAATGTTTATTTATTTATTTATTTATTTATTTATTTATTTATTTATTTATGTATTTATTAGATATAAGTACACTGTAGCTGTCTTCAGACACTTCAGAAGAGGGTGTCATATTCTGGAGAATCTAAATCCCTCTTATGGTCTGCATATGATGTACATAAACAAAGCCTCACATATACTTCTAAAAATTTAATGATATGTGGGTCCACTGAAACGGCTAAAAATTAACAGCATTGTCTCCTCTACCAGAGAACCTGGGATCAAATACCAGCAACTATATGGTGGCCCATCTCCAGTTCTAGGGGATCAGACAGACAGACAGACAGACAGAAAAGGATTGCAGGCCTGCCTGGTTTTACTTTCTTTCTTATCCTTTTTAAAAAATATTTATTTATTTATTTATTTATTTATTTATTTATTTATTTATTTATTTATTATAAGTACACTGTAGCTGTCTTCAGACACTCCACAAGAGGGTGACAGATTCTGGAGAATCTAAATCCCTCTTATGGTCTGCATATGATGTACATAAACACAGCCTCACATATACTTCTAAAAATTTAAAGATGTGTGGGGCCACTGAAAAGGCTCAACAATTAACAGCATTGTCTCCTCTAACAGAGAACCTGGGATCAAATACCAGCAACTATATGGTGGCCCATCTCCAGTTCCAGGGGTTCAGGCAGACAAAGAGACAGACAGACAAGGGTGGCAGGCCTCCCTGGTTTTTCTTTCTTTCTTATCCTTTTAAAATAATATTTATTTATTTATTTATGTATTTATTAGATATAAGTACACTGTAGTTGTCTTCAGACACTCCAGAAGAGGGTGTCAGATTCTGGAGAATATAAATCCCTATTATGGTCTGCATATGATGGACATAAACACAGCCTAACATATTCATCTAAAAATTTAAAGATGGGTGGGGCCACTGAAAGGGCTCAACAATTAACAGCGGGTCTCTTCTTCCAGAGAACCTGGGATCAACTACCAGAAACTATATAGTGGCCCATCTCCAGTTCCAGGGGATCAGACAGACAGACAGACAGACAGAGATAAGGAGGGCAGGCCTGCCTGGTTTTTCTTTCTTTCTTATCCTTTTAAAAATGTTTATTTATTTATTTATTTATTTATTTATTTATTTATTTATTTATTAGATATAAGTACACTGTAGTTGTCTTCAGACACTCCAGAAGAGGGTGTCAGATTCTGGAGAATCTAAATCCCTCTTATGGTCTGCATATGATGTACATAAACACAGCCTCACATATACATCTAAAAATTTAAAGATAGGTGGAGCCACTGAAAGGGCTCAACAATTAACAGCATTGTCTCCTCTTCCAGAGAACCTGGGATCAACTACCTGCAACTATATGGTGGCCCATCTCCACTCCCAGGGGATCAGAGAGACAGACAGACAGTCAAGGATAAGGATGGCAGGCCTGCCTGGTCTTTCTTTTTATCCTTTTTAAAAAATGTTTATTTATTTATATATTTATTAGATATAAGTACACTGTAGCTGTCTTCAGACACTCCAGAAGAGGGTGTCAGATTCTGGAGAATCTAAATCCCTCTTATGGTCTGCATATGATGTACATAAACACAGCCTCACATATACATCTAAAAATTTAAAGAGAGGTGGAGCCACTGAAAGGGCTCAACAATTAACAGCATTGTCTCCTCTTCCAGAGTACCTGGGATCAACTACCAGCAACTATATGGTGGCCCATCTCCAGTTCCAGGGGATCAGACAGACATACATACAGACAGACAGACAAGGATTGCAGGCCTGCCTGGTTTTTCTTTCTTTCTTATACATTTTAAAAATGTTTATTTATTTATTTATTTATTTATTTATGAATGTATGTATTTATTAGATATAAGTACACTGTAGCTGTCTTCAGACACTTCAGAAGAGGGTGTCATATTCTGGAAATCTAAATCCCTCTTATTGTCTGCATATGATGTACATAAACACAGCCTCACATATACTTCTAAAAATTTAAAGATGTGTGGGGCCACTGAAACGGCTCAACAATTAACAGCATTGTCTCCTCTACCAGAACCTGGGATCAACTAGCAGCAACTATATGGTGGCCCATCTCCAGTTCCAGGGGATCAGACAGACAGACAGACAGACAGAGATAAGGAGGGCAGGCCTGCCTGGTCCTTCTTTCTTTCTTATCCTTTTAAAAATGTTTATTTATTTATTTATTTATTTATTTATTTATTTATTTATTTATTAGATATAAGTACACTGTAGTTGTCTTCAGACACTCCAGAGGAGGGTGTCAGATTCTCAAAAATCTAAATCCCTCTTATGGTCTGCATATGATGTACATAAACACAGCCTCACATATACATCTAAAAATTTAAAGATAGGTGGAGCCACTGAAAGGGCTCAACAATTAACAGCATTGTCTTCTCTTCCAGAGAACCTGGGATCAACTACCTGCAACTATATGGTGGCCCATCTCCACTCCCAGGGGATCAGAGAGACAGACAGACAGACAAGGATAAGGATGGCAGTCCTGCCTGGTCTTTCTTTCTTATCTTTTTTAAAAAATGTTTATTTATTTATGTATTTATTAGATATAAGTACACTGTAGCTGTCTTCAGACACTCCAGAAGAGGGTGTCAGATTCTGGAGAATCTAAATCCCTCTTATGGTCTGCATATGATGTACATAAACACAGCCTCACATATACTACTAAAAATTTAACGATGGGTGGGGCCACTGAAAGCGCTCAACAATTAACAGCATTGTGTCCTCTTCCAGAGAACCTGTGATCAACTACCAGCACCTATATGGTGGCCCATCTCCAGTTCCAGGGGATCAGAACGACAGACAGACAGACAGACAGAAGAGATAAGGATGGCAGGCCTGCCTGGTCTTTCTTTCTTTCTTATCTAGTTTAAATAATATTTATTTCTTTATTTACTTATTTATTTTTGTATTTATTAGATATAAGTACACTGTAGTTGTCTTCAGACACTCCAGAAGAAGGTGTCAGATTCTGATGAATCTAAATCCCTCTTCTCGTCTGCATATGATGTACATAAACACAGCCTCACATACACTTCTAAAAATTTAAAGATGGGTAGGGCCACTGATAGGGTTCAACAATTAACAGCATTGTCTCCTCTTCCAGAGAACCTGGGATCAACTACCAGCAACTATATGGTAGCCCATCTCCACTTCCAGGGGATCAGACAGACAGACAGACAGACAGACAGACAGAGATAAGAATGGCAGGCCTGCCTGGTCTTACTTTCTTTCTTATCCTTTTTAAAAAATGATTATTTATTTATTTATGTATTTATTATATATAAGTACACTGTAGCTGTCTTCAGACACTCCAGTAGAGGGTGTCAGATTCTGGAGAATCTAAATCCTCTTATAATCTGAATATGATGTACATAAAAAGGCCTCACATATACTTCTAAATATTTAAAGAAGTGTGGGGCCACTGAAAGGGCTCAACAATTAACAGCATTGTCTCCTCTTCCAGAGAACCTTGGATCAACTACCAGCAACTATATGGTGGCCCATCTCCAGTTCCCTGGGATCAGATAGACAGACAGACAGACAGACAGAGATATGGATGGCAGGCCTGCCTGTTCTTTCTTTCTTTCTTATCCTTTTTAAAAAATGTTTATTTATTTATTTATTTATTTATTTATTTATTTATTTATCTATTTATTTATTAGATATAAGTACACTGTAGCTGTCTTCAGACACTCCAGAAGAGGGTGTCAGATTCTGGAGAATCTATATCCCTCTTATGGTCTGCATATGATGTACATAAACACAGACTCACATTTTCTTCTAAAAATTTAAAGATGGGTGGGGCCCCAAAAATGGCTCAACAATTAACAGCATTGTCTCCTCTTCCAGAGGACCTGGGATCAACTACCAGCAACTATATTGTGGCCCATCTCCAGTTCCAGGGGATCAGACAGACATACATACAGACAGACAGACAAGGATTGCAGGCCTGTCTGGTTTTTCTTTCTTTCTTATACATTTTAAAAATGTTTATTTATTTATTTATTTATTTATTTATTTATGTATTTATTAGATATAAGTACACTGTAGCTGTCTTCAGACACTTCAGAAGAGGGTGTCATATTCTGGAGAATCTAAATCCCTCTTATGGTCTGCATATGATGTACATAAACAAAGCCTCACATATACTGCTAAAAATTTAATGATGTGTGGGGCCACTGAAACGGCTAAAAATTAACAGCATTGTCTCCTCTACCAGAGAACCTGGGATCAACTACCAGCAACTATATGTTGGCCCATCTCCAGTTCTAGGGGATCAGACAGACAGACAGACAGACAGAAAAGGATTGCAGGCCTGCCTGGTTTTACTTTCTTTCTTATCCTTTTTAAAAAATGTTTATTTATTTATTTATTTATTTATTTATTTATTATATATAAGTACACTGTAGCTGTCTTCAGACACTCCACAAGAGGGTGACAGATTCTGGAGAATCTAAATCCCTCTTATGGTCTGCATATGATGTACATAAACACAGCCTCACATATACTTCTAAAAATTTAAAGATGTGTGGGGCCACTGAAAAGGCTCAACAATTAACAGCATTGTCTCCTCTAACAGAGAACCTGGGATCAAATACCAGCAACTATATGGTGGCCCATCTCCAGTTCCAGGGGATCAGGCAGACAAAGAGACAGACAGAAAAGGGTGGCAGGCCTCCCTGGTTTTTCTTTCTTTCTTATCCTTTTAAAATAATGTTTATTTATTTATTTATGTATTTATTAGATATAAGTACACTGTAGTTGTCTTCAGACACTCCAGAAGAGGGTGTCAGATTCTGGAGAATATAAATCCCTATTATGGTCTGCATATGATGGACATAAACACAGCCTAACATATACATCTAAAAATTTAAAGATGGGTGGGGCCACTGAAAGGGCTCAACAATTAACAGCGGGTCTCTTCTTCCAGAGAACCTGGGATCAACTACCAGCAACTATATAGTGGCCCATCTCCAGTTCCAGGGGATCAGACAGACAGACAGACAGACAGAGATAAGGAGGGCAGGCCTGCCTGGTTTTTCTTTCTTTCTTATCCTTTTAAAAATGTTTATTTATTTATTTATTTATTTATTTATTTATTTATTTATTTATTTATTTATTTATTAGATATAAGTACACTGTAGTTGTCTTCAGACACTCCAGAAGAGGGTGTCAGATTCTGGAGAATCTAAATCCCTCTTATGGTCTGCATATGATGTACATAAACACAGCCTCACATATACATCTAAAAATTTAAAGATAGGTGGAGCCACTGAAAGGGCTCAACAATTAACAGCATTGTCTCCTCTTCCAGAGAACCTGGGATCAACTACCTGCAACTATATGGTGGCCCATCTCCACTCCCAGGGGATCAGAGAGTCAGACAGACAGACAAGGATAAGGATGGCAGGCCTGCCTGGTCTTTCTTTTTATCCTTTTTAAAAAATGTTTATTTATTTATATATTTATTAGATATAAGTACACTGTAGCTGTCTTCAGACACTCCAGAAGAGGGTGTCAGATTCTGGAGAATATAAATCCCTCTTATGGTCTGCATATGATGTACATAAACACAGCCTCACATATACATCTAAAAATTTAAAGAGAGGTGGAGCCACTGAAAGGGCTCAACAATTAACAGCATTGTCTCCTCTTCCAGAGTACCTGGGATCAACTACCAGCAACTATATTGTGGCCCATCTCCAGTTCCAGGGGATCAGACAGACATACATACATACAGACAGACAAGGATTGCAGGCCTGCCTGGTTTTTCTTTCTTTCTTATACATTTTAAAAATGTTTATTTATTTATTTATTTATTTATTTATTTATTTATTTATGAATGTATGTATTTATTAGATATAAGTACACTGTAGCTGTCTTCAGACACTTCAGAAAAGGGTGTCATATTCTGGAAATCTAAATCCCTCTTATTGTCTGCATATGATGTACATAAACACAGCCTCACATATACTTCTAAAAATTTAAAGATGTGTGGGGCCACTGAAACGGCTCAACAATTAACAGCATTGTCTCCTCTACCAGAACCTGGGATCAACTAGCAGCAACTATATGGTGGCTCATCTCCAGTTCCAGGGGATCAGACAGACAGACAGACAGACAGAGATAAGGAGGGCAGGCCTGCCTGGTCCTTCTTTCTCTCTTATCCTTTTAAAAAATGTTTATTTATTTATTTATTTATTTATTTATTTATTTATTTATTTATTAGATATAAGTACACTGTAGTTGTCTTCAGACACTCCAGAGGAGGGTGTCAGATTCTCGAAAATCTAAATCCCTCTTATGGTCTGCATATGATGTACATAAACACAGCCTCACATATACATCTAAAAATTTAAAGATAGGTGGAGCCACTGAAAGGGCTCAACAATTAACAGCATTGTCTTCTCTTCCAGAGAACCTGGGATCAACTACCTGCAACTATATGGTGGCCCATCTCCACTCCCAGGGGATCAGAGAGACAGACAGACAGACAAGGATAAGGATGGCAGTCCTTCCTGGTCTTTCTTTCTTATCCTTTTTAAAAAATGTTTATTTATTTATGTATTTATTAGATATAAGTACACTGTAGCTGTCTTCAGACACTCCAGAAGAGGGTGTCAGATTCTGGAGAATCTAAATCCCTCTTATGGTCTGCATATGATGTACATAAACAAAGCCTCACATATACTTCTAAAAATTTAATGATATGTGGGTCCACTGAAACGGCTAAAAATTAACAGCATTGTCTCCTCTACCAGAGAACCTGGGATCAAATACCAGCAACTATATGGTGGCCCATCTCCAGTTCTAGGGGATCAGACAGACAGACAGACAGACAGAAAAGGATTGCAGGCCTGCCTGGTTTTACTTTCTTTCTTATCCTTTTTAAAAAATGTTTATTTATTTATTTATTTATTTATTTATTTATTTATTTATTTATTTATTTATTATAAGTACACTGTAGCTGTCTTCAGACACTCCACAAGAGGGTGACAGATTCTGGAGAATCTAAATCCCTCTTATGGTCTGCATATGATGTACATAAACACAGCCTCACATATACTTCTAAAAATTTAAAGATGTGTGGGGCCACTGAAAAGGCTCAACAATTAACAGCATTGTCTCCTCTAACAGAGAACCTGGGATCAAATACCAGCAACTATATGGTGGCCCATCTCCAGTTCCAGGGGTTCAGGCAGACAAAGAGACAGACAGACAAGGGTGGCAGGCCTCCCTGGTTTTTCTTTCTTTCTTATCCTTTTAAAATAATATTTATTTATTTATTTATGTATTTATTAGATATAAGTACACTGTAGTTGTCTTCAGACACTCCAGAAGAGGGTGTCAGATTCTGGAGAATATAAATCCCTATTATGGTCTGCATATGATGGACATAAACACAGCCTAACATATTCATCTAAAAATTTAAAGATGGGTGGGGCCACTGAAAGGGCTCAACAATTAACAGCGGGTCTCTTCTTCCAGAGAACCTGGGATCAACTACCAGAAACTATATAGTGGCCCATCTCCAGTTCCAGGGGATCAGACAGACAGACAGACAGACAGAGATAAGGAGGGCAGGCCTGCCTGGTTTTTCTTTCTTTCTTATCCTTTTAAAAATGTTTATTTATTTATTTATTTATTTATTTATTTATTTATTTATTTATTAGATATAAGTACACTGTAGTTGTCTTCAGACACTCCAGAAGAGGGTGTCAGATTCTGGAGAATCTAAATCCCTCTTATGGTCTGCATATGATGTACATAAACACAGCCTCACATATACATCTAAAAATTTAAAGATAGGTGGAGCCACTGAAAGGGCTCAACAATTAACAGCATTGTCTCCTCTTCCAGAGAACCTGGGATCAACTACCTGCAACTATATGGTGGCCCATCTCCACTCCCAGGGGATCAGAGAGACAGACAGACAGTCAAGGATAAGGATGGCAGGCCTGCCTGGTCTTTCTTTTTATCCTTTTTAAAAAATGTTTATTTATTTATATATTTATTAGATATAAGTACACTGTAGCTGTCTTCAGACACTCCAGAAGAGGGTGTCAGATTCTGGAGAATCTAAATCCCTCTTATGGTCTGCATATGATGTACATAAACACAGCCTCACATATACATCTAAAAATTTAAAGAGAGGTGGAGCCACTGAAAGGGCTCAACAATTAACAGCATTGTCTCCTCTTCCAGAGTACCTGGGATCAACTACCAGCAACTATATGGTGGCCCATCTCCAGTTCCAGGGGATCAGACAGACATACATACAGACAGACAGACAAGGATTGCAGGCCTGCCTGGTTTTTCTTTCTTTCTTATACATTTTAAAAATGTTTATTTATTTATTTATTTATTTATTTATGAATGTATGTATTTATTAGATATAAGTACACTGTAGCTGTCTTCAGACACTTCAGAAGAGGGTGTCATATTCTGGAAATCTAAATCCCTCTTATTGTCTGCATATGATGTACATAAACACAGCCTCACATATACTTCTAAAAATTTAAAGATGTGTGGGGCCACTGAAACGGCTCAACAATTAACAGCATTGTCTCCTCTACCAGAACCTGGGATCAACTAGCAGCAACTATATGGTGGCCCATCTCCAGTTCCAGGGGATCAGACAGACAGACAGACAGACAGAGATAAGGAGGGCAGGCCTGCCTGGTCCTTCTTTCTTTCTTATCCTTTTAAAAATGTTTATTTATTTATTTATTTATTTATTTATTTATTTATTTATTTATTTATTTATTTATTAGATATAAGTACACTGTAGTTGTCTTCAGACACTCCAGAGGAGGGTGTCAGATTCTCAAAAATCTAAATCCCTCTTATGGTCTGCATATGATGTACATAAACACAGCCTCACATATACATCTAAAAATTTAAAGATAGGTGGAGCCACTGAAAGGGCTCAACAATTAACAGCATTGTCTTCTCTTCCAGAGAACCTGGGATCAACTACCTGCAACTATATGGTGGCCCATCTCCACTCCCAGGGGATCAGAGAGACAGACAGACAGACAAGGATAAGGATGGCAGTCCTGCCTGGTCTTTCTTTCTTATCTTTTTTAAAAAATGTTTATTTATTTATGTATTTATTAGATATAAGTACACTGTAGCTGTCTTCAGACACTCCAGAAGAGGGTGTCAGATTCTGGAGAATCTAAATCCCTCTTATGGTCTGCATATGATGTACATAAACACAGCCTCACATATACTACTAAAAATTTAACGATGGGTGGGGCCACTGAAAGCGCTCAACAATTAACAGCATTGTGTCCTCTTCCAGAGAACCTGTGATCAACTACCAGCACCTATATGGTGGCCCATCTCCAGTTCCAGGGGATCAGAACGACAGACAGACAGACAGACAGAAGAGATAAGGATGGCAGGCCTGCCTGGTCTTTCTTTCTTTCTTATCTAGTTTAAATAATATTTATTTCTTTATTTACTTATTTATTTTTGTATTTATTAGATATAAGTACACTGTAGTTGTCTTCAGACACTCCAGAAGAAGGTGTCAGATTCTGATGAATCTAAATCCCTCTTCTCGTCTGCATATGATGTACATAAACACAGCCTCACATACACTTCTAAAAATTTAAAGATGGGTAGGGCCACTGATAGGGTTCAACAATTAACAGCATTGTCTCCTCTTCCAGAGAACCTGGGATCAACTACCAGCAACTATATGGTAGCCCATCTCCACTTCCAGGGGATCAGACAGACAGACAGACAGACAGACAGACAGAGATAAGAATGGCAGGCCTGCCTGGTCTTACTTTCTTTCTTATCCTTTTTAAAAAATGATTATTTATTTATTTATGTATTTATTATATATAAGTACACTGTAGCTGTCTTCAGACACTCCAGTAGAGGGTGTCAGATTCTGGAGAATCTAAATCCTCTTATAATCTGAATATGATGTACATAAAAAGGCCTCACATATACTTCTAAATATTTAAAGAAGTGTGGGGCCACTGAAAGGGCTCAACAATTAACAGCATTGTCTCCTCTTCCAGAGAACCTTGGATCAACTACCAGCAACTATATGGTGGCCCATCTCCAGTTCCCTGGGATCAGATAGACAGACAGACAGACAGACAGAGATATGGATGGCAGGCCTGCCTGTTCTTTCTTTCTTTCTTATCCTTTTTAAAAAATGTTTATTTATTTATTTATTTATTTATTTATTTATTTATCTATTTATTTATTAGATATAAGTACACTGTAGCTGTCTTCAGACACTCCAGAAGAGGGTGTCAGATTCTGGAGAATCTATATCCCTCTTATGGTCTGCATATGATGTACATAAACACAGACTCACATTTTCTTCTAAAAATTTAAAGATGGGTGGGGCCCCAAAAATGGCTCAACAATTAACAGCATTGTCTCCTCTTCCAGAGGACCTGGGATCAACTACCAGCAACTATATTGTGGCCCATCTCCAGTTCCAGGGGATCAGACAGACATACATACAGACAGACAGACAAGGATTGCAGGCCTGTCTGGTTTTTCTTTCTTTCTTATACATTTTAAAAATGTTTATTTATTTATTTATTTATTTATTTATTTATTTATTTATGTATTTATTAGATATAAGTACACTGTAGCTGTCTTCAGACACTTCAGAAGAGGGTGTCATATTCTGGAGAATCTAAATCCCTCTTATGGTCTGCATATGATGTACATAAACAAAGCCTCACATATACTGCTAAAAATTTAATGATGTGTGGGGCCACTGAAACGGCTAAAAATTAACAGCATTGTCTCCTCTACCAGAGAACCTGGGATCAACTACCAGCAACTATATGTTGGCCCATCTCCAGTTCTAGGGGATCAGACAGACAGACAGACAGACAGAAAAGGATTGCAGGCCTGCCTGGTTTTACTTTCTTTCTTATCCTTTTTAAAAAATGTTTATTTATTTATTTATTTATTTATTTATTTATTTATTTATTTATTATATATAAGTACACTGTAGCTGTCTTCAGACACTCCACAAGAGGGTGACAGATTCTGGAGAATCTAAATCCCTCTTATGGTCTGCATATGATGTACATAAACACAGCCTCACATATACTTCTAAAAATTTAAAGATGTGTGGGGCCACTGAAAAGGCTCAACAATTAACAGCATTGTCTCCTCTAACAGAGAACCTGGGATCAAATACCAGCAACTATATGGTGGCCCATCTCCAGTTCCAGGGGATCAGGCAGACAAAGAGACAGACAGAAAAGGGTGGCAGGCCTCCCTGGTTTTTCTTTCTTTCTTATCCTTTTAAAATAATGTTTATTTATTTATTTATGTATTTATTAGATATAAGTACACTGTAGTTGTCTTCAGACACTCCAGAAGAGGGTGTCAGATTCTGGAGAATATAAATCCCTATTATGGTCTGCATATGATGGACATAAACACAGCCTAACATATACATCTAAAAATTTAAAGATGGGTGGGGCCACTGAAAGGGCTCAACAATTAACAGCGGGTCTCTTCTTCCAGAGAACCTGGGATCAACTACCAGCAACTATATAGTGGCCCATCTCCAGTTCCAGGGGATCAGACAGACAGACAGACAGACAGAGATAAGGAGGGCAGGCCTGCCTGGTTTTTCTTTCTTTCTTATCCTTTTAAAAATGTTTATTTATTTATTTATTTATTTATTTATTTATTTATTTATTTATTTATTTATTAGATATAAGTACACTGTAGTTGTCTTCAGACACTCCAGAAGAGGGTGTCAGATTCTGGAGAATCTAAATCCCTCTTATGGTCTGCATATGATGTACATAAACACAGCCTCACATATACATCTAAAAATTTAAAGATAGGTGGAGCCACTGAAAGGGCTCAACAATTAACAGCATTGTCTCCTCTTCCAGAGAACCTGGGATCAACTACCTGCAACTATATGGTGGCCCATCTCCACTCCCAGGGGATCAGAGAGTCAGACAGACAGACAAGGATAAGGATGGCAGGCCTGCCTGGTCTTTCTTTTTATCCTTTTTAAAAAATGTTTATTTATTTATATATTTATTAGATATAAGTACACTGTAGCTGTCTTCAGACACTCCAGAAGAGGGTGTCAGATTCTGGAGAATATAAATCCCTCTTATGGTCTGCATATGATGTACATAAACACAGCCTCACATATACATCTAAAAATTTAAAGAGAGGTGGAGCCACTGAAAGGGCTCAACAATTAACAGCATTGTCTCCTCTTCCAGAGTACCTGGGATCAACTACCAGCAACTATATTGTGGCCCATCTCCAGTTCCAGGGGATCAGACAGACATACATACATACAGACAGACAAGGATTGCAGGCCTGCCTGGTTTTTCTTTCTTTCTTATACATTTTAAAAATGTTTATTTATTTATTTATTTATTTATTTATTTATTTATTTATTTATGAATGTATGTATTTATTAGATATAAGTACACTGTAGCTGTCTTCAGACACTTCAGAAAAGGGTGTCATATTCTGGAAATCTAAATCCCTCTTATTGTCTGCATATGATGTACATAAACACAGCCTCACATATACTTCTAAAAATTTAAAGATGTGTGGGGCCACTGAAACGGCTCAACAATTAACAGCATTGTCTCCTCTACCAGAACCTGGGATCAACTAGCAGCAACTATATGGTGGCTCATCTCCAGTTCCAGGGGATCAGACAGACAGACAGACAGACAGAGATAAGGAGGGCAGGCCTGCCTGGTCCTTCTTTCTCTCTTATCCTTTTAAAAAATGTTTATTTATTTATTTATTTATTTATTTATTTATTTATTTATTTATTTATTAGATATAAGTACACTGTAGTTGTCTTCAGACACTCCAGAGGAGGGTGTCAGATTCTCGAAAATCTAAATCCCTCTTATGGTCTGCATATGATGTACATAAACACAGCCTCACATATACATCTAAAAATTTAAAGATAGGTGGAGCCACTGAAAGGGCTCAACAATTAACAGCATTGTCTTCTCTTCCAGAGAACCTGGGATCAACTACCTGCAACTATATGGTGGCCCATCTCCACTCCCAGGGGATCAGAGAGACAGACAGACAGACAAGGATAAGGATGGCAGTCCTTCCTGGTCTTTCTTTCTTATCCTTTTTAAAAAATGTTTATTTATTTATGTATTTATTAGATATAAGTACACTGTAGCTGTCTTCAGACACTCCAGAAGAGGGTGTCAGATTCTGGAGAATCTAAATCCCTCTTATGGTCTGCATATGATGTACATAAACACAGCCTCACATATACTACTAAAAATTTAACGATGGGTGGGGCCACTGAAAGCGCTCAACAATTAACAGCATTGTGTCCTCTTCCAGAGAACCTGTGATCAACTACCAGCACCTATATGGTGGCCCATCTCCAGTTCCAGGGGATCAGAACGACAGACAGACAGACAGACAGAAGAGATAAGGATGGCAGGCCTGCCTGGTCTTTCTTTCTTTCTTATCTGGTTTAAATAATGTTTATTTCTTTATTTACTTATTTATTTTTGTATTTATTAGATATAAGTACACTGTAGTTGTCTTCAGAGACTCCAGAAGAAGGTGTCAGATTCTGATGAATCTAAATCCCTCTTCTCGTCTGCATATGATGTACATAAACACAGCCTCACATACACTTCTAAAAATTTAAAGATGGGTAGGGCCACTGATAGGGTTCAACAATTAACAGCATTGTCTCCTCTTCCAGAGAACCTGGGATCAACTACCAGCAACTATATGGTAGCCCATCTCCACTTCCAGGGGATCAGACAGACAGACAGACAGACAGACAGACAGAGATAAGGATGGCAGGCCTGCCTGGTCTTACTTTCTTTCTTATCCTTTTTAAAAAATGATTATTTATTTATTTATGTATTTATTATATATAAGTACACTGTAGCTGTCTTCAGACACTCCAGTAGAGGGTGTCAGATTCTGGAGAATCTAAATCCTCTTATAATCTGAATATGATGTACATAAAAAGGCCTCACATATACTTCTAAATATTTAAAGAAGTGTGGGGCCACTGAAAGGGCTCAACAATTAACAGCATTGTCTCCTCTTCCAGAGAACCTTGGATCAACTACCAGCAACTATATGGTGGCCCATCTCCAGTTCCCGGGGATCAGATAGACAGACAGACAGACAGACAGAGATATGGATGGCAGGCCTGCCTGTTCTTTCTTTCTTTCTTATCCTTTTTAAAAAATGTTTAATTATTTATTTATTTATTTATTTATCTATTTATTTATTAGATATAAGTAAACTGTAGCTGTCTTCAGACACTCCAGAAGAGGGTGTCAGATTCTGGAGAATCTATATCCCTTATATGGTCTGCATATGATGTACATAAACACAGACTCACATTTTCTTCTAAAAATTTAAAGATGGGTGGGGCCCCAAAAATGGCTCAACAATTAACTGCATTGCTTCCTCTTCCAGAGAACCTTGGATAAACTCCCAGCAACTATATGGTGGCTCATCTCCAGTTCCAGGGTATCAGACAGTCAGACAGACAGACTGACAGAGATAAGGATGGAGGCCTGCCTGGTCTTTCTTTCTTTCTTATACTTTTAAAAAAATGTTTATTTATTTATTTATTTATTTATTTATTTATTTATTTATTAGATATAAGTACACTATAGCTGTCTTCAGACACTCTAGAAGAGGGTGTCATCTTCTGGAGAATCTAAATCCCTCTTATGGTCTGTATATGATGTACATAAACACAGCCTTACATATACTTCTTAAAATTTAACGGTGGGGGGGGGGCACTGAAAGGGCTCAGCAATTAACAGCATTGTCTCCTCTTCCAAAGAACCTGGGATCAACTACCTGCAACTATATGGTGTCCCATCTCCACTCCCAGGGGATCAGACAGACAGACAGACAGACAAGGATAAGGATGGCAGGCCTGCCTGGTCTTTCTTTCTTTCTTATCCTTTTTAAAAAATGATTATTTATTTATGTATTTATTAGATATAAATACACTGTAGCTGTCTTCAGACACTCCAGAAGAGGGTGTCAGATTCTGGAGAATCTAAATCCCTCTTATAGTCTGCATATGATGTACATAAACACAGCCTAACATATACTAGTAAAAATTTAACGATGAGTGGGGCCGCTGAAAGGGCTCAAAAATTAACAGCATTGTCTCCTCTTCCAGAGAACCTGGGATCAACTACCAGCACCTATATGGTGGCCCATCTCCAGTTCCAGGGGATCAGAACGACAGACAGACAGACAGACAGACAGAGATAAGGATGGCAGGCCTCCTGGTCTTTCTTTCTTTCTTATCCGGTTTAAATAATGTTTATTTATTTATTTATTTATTTATTTATTTATTTATTTATTTATTTATTAGATATAAGTACACTGTAGCTGTCTTCAGACACTCCAGAAGAGGGTGTCAGGTTCTGATGAATCTAAATCCCTCTTCTGGTCTGCATATGATGTACATAAACACAGCCTCAAGACACTTCTAAAAATTTAAAGATGGGTAGGGCCACTGATAGGGCTCAACAATTAACAGCATTGTCTCTTCTTCCAGAGAACCCGGGATCAACTACCAGGAACTATATGGTAGCCCATCTCCAGTTCCAGGGGATCAGACAGACACACAGACAGACAGACAGACAGAGATAAGGATGGGAGGCCTGCCTGGTCTTACTTTCTTTCTTATCCTTTTTAAAAAATGTTTATTTATTTATTTATTTATTTATTTATTTATTTATTATATATAAGTACACTGTAGCTGTCTTCAGACACTCCAGTAGAGGGTGTCAGATTCTGGAGAATCTAAACCCTCTTATAATCTGAATATGATGTACATAAACACAGCCTCATATATACTTCTAAATATTTAAAGAAGTGTGGGGCCACTGAAAGGGCTCAACAATTAACAGCATTGTCTCCTCTTCCAGAGAACCTTGGATCAACTACCAGCAACTATATGGTGGCCCATCTCCAGTTCTAGGGGATCAGACAGACAGACAGACAGACAGACAGACAGAAATAAGGATGGCAGGCCTGCCTGGTCTTACTTTCTTTCTTATCCTTTTTAAAAATGTTTATTTATTTATTTATTTATTTATTTATTTATGTATTTATTATATATAAGTACACTGTAGCTGTCTTCAGACACTCCAGTAGAGGGTGTCAGATTCTGGAGAATCTAAATCCTCTTATAATCTGAATATGATGTTCATAAACAGGCCTCACATATACTTCTAAATATTTAAAGAAGTGTGGGGCCACTGAAAGGGCTCAACAATTAAGAGCATTTTCTCCTCTTCCAGAGAACCTTGGATCAACTACCAGCAACTATATGGTGGCCCATCTCCAGTTCCCGGGGATCAGATAGACAGACAGACAGACAGACAGACAGAGATATGGATGGCAGGCCTGCCTGGTCTTTCTTTCTTTCTTATCCTTTTTAAAAAAATGTTTATTTATTTATTTATATATTTATTTATTTATCTATTTATTTATTAGATATAAATACATTGTAGCTGTTCAGACACTCCAGAAGAGGATGTCAGATTCTGGAGAATCTAAATCCCTCTTATGGTCTGCATATGATGTACATAAACACAGCCTCACATATACTTCTAAAAATTTAAAGAAGGGTGGGGCCACTCTAAAAGCTCAACAATTAACAGCATTGTCTCCTCTTCCAGAGTACCTGGGATCAACTACCAGCAACTATATGGTGGCCCATCTCCAGTTCCAGGGGATCAGACAGACAGACATACAGACAGTGTTAAGGATGGCAGGCCTGCCTGGTCTTTCTTTCTTTCTTATCCTTTTTAAAAAATATTTATTTATTTATTTATTTATTTATTTATTTATTTATTTATGCATTTCTTAGATATAAGTACACTGTAGCTGTCTTCAGATACTCCAGAAGAGGGTGTCAGATTCTGGAGAATCTAAATCCCTCTTATGGTCTGCATATGATGTACATAAACAGAGCCTCACATATACTTCTAAAAATTAAAATATGGGTGGGCCCACTGAAAGGGCTCAACAATTAACAGCATTGTCTCTTCTTCCAGAGAACGTGGGATCAACTACCAGCAACTATATGGTGGCCCATCTCAAGTTCCAGGGGATACGACAGACAGACAGACAGACAGAGATAAGGATGGCAGTCCTGCCTGATTTTTCTTTCTTTCTTATACTTTTTAAAAAATGTTTATTTATTTATTTATGTATTTATTAGATATAAATACACTGTAGCTGTCTTCAGACACTCCATTAGAGTGTGTCAGATTCTGGAGAATCTAAATCCCTCTTATGGTCTGCATATGATGTACATAAACACAGCCTCACATATACTTCTAAAAATTTAAAGATGGGTGGGGCCACTGAAAGGGCTCAACAACTAACAGCATTGTCTCCTCTTCCAGAGGACCTGGGATCAACTACCAGCAACTATATTGTGGCCCATATCCAGTTCCAGGGGATCAGACAGACATACATACAGACAGACAGACAAGGATTGCAGGCCTGCCTGGTTTTTCTTTCTTTCTTATCCTTTTTAAAAAATGTTTATTTATTTATATATTTATTAGATATAAGTACACTGTAGCTGTCTTCAGACACTCCAGAAGAGGGTGTCAGATTCTGGAGAATATAAATCCCTCTTATGGTCTGCATATGATGTACATAAACACAGCCTCACATATACATCTAAAAATTTAAAGAGAGGTGGAGCCACTGAAAGGGCTCAACAATTAACAGCATTGTCTCCTCTTCCAGAGTACCTGGGATCAACTACCAGCAACTATATTGTGGCCCATCTCCAGTTCCAGGGGATCAGACAGACATACATACAGACAGACAGACAAGGATTGCAGGCCTGCCTGGTTTTTCTTTCTTTCTTATACATTTTAAAAATGTTTATTTATTTATTTATTTATTTATTTATTTATTTATTTATGAATGTATGTATTTATTAGATATAAGTACACTGTAGCTGTCTTCAGACACTTCAGAAAAGGGTGTCATATTCTGGAAATCTAAATCCCTCTTATTGTCTGCATATGATGTACATAAACACAGCCTCACATATACTTCTAAAAATTTAAAGATGTGTGGGGCCACTGAAACGGCTCAACAATTAACAGCATTGTCTCCTCTACCAGAACCTGGGATCAACTAGCAGCAACTATATGGTGGCTCATCTCCAGTTCCAGGGGATCAGACAGACAGACAGACAGACAGAGATAAGGAGGGCAGGCCTGCCTGGTCCTTCTTTCTTTCTTATCCTTTTAAAAAATGTTTATTTATTTATTTATTTATTTATTTATTTATTTATTTATTAGATATAAGTACACTGTAGTTGTCTTCAGACACTCCAGAGGAGGGTGTCAGATTCTCGAAAATCTAAATCCCTCTTATGGTCTGCATATGATGTACATAAACACAGCCTCACATATACATCTAAAAATTTAAAGATAGGTGGAGCCACTGAAAGGGCTCAACAATTAACAGCATTGTCTTCTCTTCCAGAGAACCTGGGATCAACTACCTGCAACTATATGGTGGCCCATCTCCACTCCCAGGGGATCAGAGAGACAGACAGACAGACAAGGATAAGGATGGCAGTCCTTCCTGGTCTTTCTTTCTTATCCTTTTTAAAAAATGTTTATTTATTTATGTATTTATTAGATATAAGTACACTGTAGCTGTCTTCAGACACTCCAGAAGAGGGTGTCAGATTCTGGAGAATCTAAATCCCTCTTATGGTCTGCATATGATGTACATAAACACAGCCTCACATATACTACTAAAAATTTAACGATGGGTGGGGCCACTGAAAGCGCTCTACAATTAACAGCATTGTGTCCTCTTCCAGAGAACCTGTGATCAACTACCAGCACCTATATGGTGGCCCATCTCCAGTTCCAGGGGATCAGAACGACAGACAGACAGACAGACAGAAGAGATAAGGATGGCAGGCCTGCCTGGTCTTTCTTTCTTTCTTATCTGGTTTAAATAATGTTTATTTCTTTATTTACTTATTTATTTTTGTATTTATTAGATATAAGTACACTGTAGTTGTCTTCAGAGACTCCAGAAGAAGGTGTCAGATTCTGATGAATCTAAATCCCTCTTCTCGTCTGCATATGATGTACATAAACACAGCCTCACATACACTTCTAAAAATTTAAAGATGGGTAGGGCCACTGATAGGGTTCAACAATTAACAGCATTGTCTCCTCTTCCAGAGAACCTGGGATCAACTACCAGCAACTATATGGTAGCCCATCTCCACTTCCAGGGGATCAGACAGACAGACAGACAGACAGACAGACAGAGATAAGGATGGCAGGCCTGCCTGGTCTTACTTTCTTTCTTATCCTTTTTAAAAAATGATTATTTATTTATTTATGTATTTATTATATATAAGTACACTGTAGCTGTCTTCAGACACTCCAGTAGAGGGTGTCAGATTCTGGAGAATCTAAATCCTCTTATAATCTGAATATGATGTACATAAAAAGGCCTCACATATACTTCTAAATATTTAAAGAAGTGTGGGGCCACTGAAAGGGCTCAACAATTAACAGCATTGTATCCTCTTCCAGAGAACCTTGGATCAACTACCAGCAACTATATGGTGGCCCATCTCCAGTTCCCGGGGATCAGATAGACAGACAGACAGACAGACAGAGATATGGATGGCAGGCCTCCTGGTCTTTCTTTCTTTCTTATCCGGTTTAAATAATGTTTATTTATTTATTTATTTATTTATTTATTTATTTATTTATTTATTTATTTATTTATTAGATATAAGTACACTGTAGCTGTCTTCAGACACTCCAGAAGAGGGTGTCAGGTTCTGATGAATCTAAATCCCTCTTCTGGTCTGCATATGATGTACATAAACACAGCCTCAAGACACTTCTAAAAATTTAAAGATGGGTAGGGCCACTGATAGGGCTCAACAATTAACAGCATTGTCTCTTCTTCCAGAGAACCCGGGATCAACTACCAGGAACTATATGGTAGCCCATCTCCAGTTCCAGGGGATCAGACAGACACACAGACAGACAGACAGACAGAGATAAGGATGGGAGGCCTGCCTGGTCTTACTTTCTTTCTTATCCTTTTTAAAAAATGTTTATTTATTTATTTATTTATTTATTTATTTATTAGATATAAGTACACTGTAGTTGTCTTCAGACACTCCAGAGGAGGGTGTCAGATTCTCGAAAATCTAAATCCCTCTTATGGTCTGCATATGATGTACATAAACACAGCCTCACATATACATCTAAAAATTTAAAGATAGGTGGAGCCACTGAAAGGGCTCAACAATTAACAGCATTGTCTTCTCTTCCAGAGAACCTGGGATCAACTACCTGCAACTATATGGTGGCCCATCTCCACTCCCAGGGGATCAGAGAGACAGACAGACAGACAAGGATAAGGATGGCAGTCCTTCCTGGTCTTTCTTTCTTATCCTTTTTAAAAAATGTTTATTTATTTATGTATTTATTAGATATAAGTACACTGTAGCTGTCTTCAGACACTCCAGAAGAGGGTGTCAGATTCTGGAGAATCTAAATCCCTCTTATGGTCTGCATATGATGTACATAAACACAGCCTCACATATACTACTAAAAATTTAACGATGGGTGGGGCCACTGAAAGCGCTCTACAATTAACAGCATTGTGTCCTCTTCCAGAGAACCTGTGATCAACTACCAGCACCTATATGGTGGCCCATCTCCAGTTCCAGGGGATCAGAACGACAGACAGACAGACAGACAGAAGAGATAAGGATGGCAGGCCTGCCTGGTCTTTCTTTCTTTCTTATCTGGTTTAAATAATGTTTATTTCTTTATTTACTTATTTATTTTTGTATTTATTAGATATAAGTACACTGTAGTTGTCTTCAGAGACTCCAGAAGAAGGTGTCAGATTCTGATGAATCTAAATCCCTCTTCTCGTCTGCATATGATGTACATAAACACAGCCTCACATACACTTCTAAAAATTTAAAGATGGGTAGGGCCACTGATAGGGTTCAACAATTAACAGCATTGTCTCCTCTTCCAGAGAACCTGGGATCAACTACCAGCAACTATATGGTAGCCCATCTCCACTTCCAGGGGATCAGACAGACAGACAGACAGACAGACAGACAGAGATAAGGATGGCAGGCCTGCCTGGTCTTACTTTCTTTCTTATCCTTTTTAAAAAATGATTATTTATTTATTTATGTATTTATTATATATAAGTACACTGTAGCTGTCTTCAGACACTCCAGTAGAGGGTGTCAGATTCTGGAGAATCTAAATCCTCTTATAATCTGAATATGATGTACATAAAAAGGCCTCACATATACTTCTAAATATTTAAAGAAGTGTGGGGCCACTGAAAGGGCTCAACAATTAACAGCATTGTATCCTCTTCCAGAGAACCTTGGATCAACTACCAGCAACTATATGGTGGCCCATCTCCAGTTCCCGGGGATCAGATAGACAGACAGACAGACAGACAGAGATATGGATGGCAGGCCTCCTGGTCTTTCTTTCTTTCTTATCCGGTTTAAATAATGTTTATTTATTTATTTATTTATTTATTTATTTATTTATTTATTTATTTATTAGATATAAGTACACTGTAGCTGTCTTCAGACACTCCAGAAGAGGGTGTCAGGTTCTGATGAATCTAAATCCCTCTTCTGGTCTGCATATGATGTACATAAACACAGCCTCAAGACACTTCTAAAAATTTAAAGATGGGTAGGGCCACTGATAGGGCTCAACAATTAACAGCATTGTCTCTTCTTCCAGAGAACCCGGGATCAACTACCAGGAACTATATGGTAGCCCATCTCCAGTTCCAGGGGATCAGACAGACACACAGACAGACAGACAGACAGAGATAAGGATGGGAGGCCTGCCTGGTCTTACTTTCTTTCTTATCCTTTTTAAAAAATGTTTATTTATTTATTTATTTATTTATTTATTTATTTATTTATTATATATAAGTACACTGTAGCTGTCTTCAGACACTCCAGTAGAGGGTGTCAGATTCTGGAGAATCTAAACCCTCTTATAATCTGAATATGATGTACATAAACACAGCCTCATATATACTTCTAAATATTTAAAGAAGTGTGGGGCCACTGAAAGGGCTCAACAATTAACAGCATTGTCTCCTCTTCCAGAGAACCTTGGATCAACTACCAGCAACTATATGGTGGCCCATCTCCAGTTCTAGGGGATCAGACAGACAGACAGACAGACAGACAGAAATAAGGATGGCAGGCCTGCCTGGTCTTAATTTCTTTCTTATCCTTTTTAAAAATGTTTGTTTATTTATTTATTTATTTATTTATTTATTTATTTATTTATTTATGTATTTATTATATATAAGTACACTGTAGCTGTCTTCAGACACTCCAGTAGAGGGTGTCAGATTCTGGAGAATCTAAATCCTCTTATAATCTGAATATGATGTTCATAAACAGGCCTCACATATACTTCTAAATATTTAAAGAAGTGTGGGGCCACTGAAAGGGCTCAACAATTAAGAGCATTTTCTCCTCTTCCAGAGAACCTTGGATCAACTACCAGCAACTATATGGTGGCCCATCTCCAGTTCCCGGGGATCAGATAGACAGACAGACAGACAGACAGACAGAGATATGGATGGCAGGCCTGCCTGGTCTTTCTTTCTTTCTTATCCTTTTTAAAAAAATGTTTATTTATTTATTTATATATTTATTTATTTATCTATTTATTTATTAGATATAAATACATTGTAGCTGTTCAGACACTCCAGAAGAGGATGTCAGATTCTGGAGAATCTAAATCCCTCTTATGGTCTGCATATGATGTACATAAACACAGCCTCACATATACTTCTAAAAATTTAAAGAAGGGTGGGGCCAATCTAAAAGCTCAACAATTAACAGCATTGTCTCCTCTTCCAGAGTACCTGGGATCAACTACCAGCAACTATATGGTGGCCCATCTCCAGTTCCAGGGGATCAGACAGACAGACATACAGACAGTGTTAAGGATGGCAGGCCTGCCTGGTCTTTCTTTCTTTCTTATCCTTTTTAAAAAATATTTATTTATTTATTTATTTATTTATTTATTTATTTATGCATTTCTTAGATATAAGTACACTGTAGCTGTCTTCAGACACTCCAGAAGAGGGTGTCAGATTCTGGAGAATCTAAATCCCTCTTATGGTCTGCATATGATGTACATAAACAGAGCCTCACATATACTTCTAAAAATTAAAATATGGGTGGGCCCACTGAAAGGGCTCAACAATTAACAGCATTGTCTCTTCTTCCAGAGAACGTGGGATCAACTACCAGCAACTATATGGTGGCCCATCTCAAGTTCCAGGGGATACGACAGACAGACAGACAGACAGAGATAAGGATGGCAGTCCTGCCTGATTTTTCTTTCTTTCTTATACTTTTTAAAAAATGTTTATTTATTTATTTATGTATTTATTAGATATAAATACACTGTAGCTGTCTTCAGACACTCCATTAGAGTGTGTCAGATTCTGGAGAATCTAAATCCCTCTTATGGTCTGCATATGATGTACATAAACACAGCCTCACATATACTTCTAAAAATTTAAAGATGGGTGGGGCCACTGAGAGGGCTCAACAACTAACAGCATTGTCTCCTCTTCCAGAGGACCTGGGATCAACTACCAGCAACTATATTGTGGCCCATATCCAGTTCCAGGGGATCAGACAGACATACATACAGACAGACAGACAAGGATTGCAGGCCTGCCTGGTTTTTCTTTCTTTCTTATCCTTTAAAAAAATGTTTATTTATTTATTTATGTATTTATTAGATATAAGTACACTGTAGCTGTCTTCAGACACTCCAGAAGAGGGTGTCAGATTCTGGAGAATATAAATCCCTCTTATGGTCTGCATATGATGGACATAAACACAGATTCACATACACTTCTAAAAATTTAAAGATGGGTGGGGCCACTGAAAGGGCTCAACAATTAACAGCATTGTCTCTTCTTCCAGAGAACCTGGGATCAACTACCAGCAACTGTATGGTGGCCCATCTCCAGTTCCAGGGGATTAGACAGACAGACAGACAGACTGACAGAGATAAGGAGGGCAGGCCTGCCTGGTCTTTCTTTCTTTCTTTCTTTCTTTCTTATCCTTTTAAAATAATGTTTATTTATTTATTTATTTATTTATTTATGTATTTATTAGATATAAGTATACTGTAGTTGTCTTCAGACACTCCAGAAGAGGGTGTCAGATTCTGGAGAATCTAATTCCCTCTTATGGTCTTCATAATATGTACATAAACACAGCCTAACATATACTTCTAAAAATTTAAAGATAGGTGGAGCCACTGAAAGGGCTCAACAATTAACAGCATTGTCTCCTCTTCCAGAGAACCTGGGATCAACTACCAGCAACTATATGCTGGCCCATCTACAGTTCCAGGGGATCAGACACACAGAGAGACAGACAGATACTGTAGGACCCAGAATATGACAAGAAACCCTCATAAAAGTAGAAAATTAAAAACTCACACTGAAGGAACCCAAATATGGCAAGAAAACCTGAAAAATGTGGAAAATGAGAATAATCACAGTGTAGGAACCAGAATTCCGAAAATACTTGAAAAATGTCGTAAATGAGAAAATCACATTTTAGGACCCAGAATATGGGGAGAAACCCTGAGAAACGTGGAAAATTAAAAATACATTCTGTAGCACTGAGAATATGGCAAGAAACCCTCAACAAAGTAGAAAATTAAAAACTCACACTGAAGGATCCCGAATATGGCGCGAAAACATGAAAAAGGTAGAAAATGAGAATAATCACACTGTATTATCCAGAATTACAAAAACATGAAAAACATCGAAAATGAGAAAATCACACTTGTAGGACCCAAAATACGAAAAAAACTTGAAAAACGTGGAAAATGAGAAAATCACACTGCAGAAACCAGAATATGCCGAACAAGCATGAAAAACCTGAAAATTAAAAATTCACACTATTGGACACAGAATATGGTGAGAAACCATGAAAAGACTGGACAATTAAAAATTCACACTTCATTACCCAGATATGGAGAGAAATACTGAAAACCGTGGGAAAAAATTCACAATGAAGGACCTGGAATACGGCAATAGACCCTGAAAAAACATGGAAATGAGAAAATCACACAGTATGACCCAGAATATGACGAAAAAACCTGAAAAAGATAAAATATTAAAATATCACACGGAAGGACCCAGAATATGGCGAAAAACCTGAAAAAGGAGGAAGATAAAAAACTCACACTGAAGGACACAGAATATGGCGAGAAAACCTGAAAAAAGTAGAAAATTAAAAATTCACACTGAAAGATCCCAAATATGGTTTGAAAACCTGAAAAAGGTGGAAAATGAGAATAATCACACTGTAGGACCCAGATTATGGCCAGAAACCCTGAAAACGTGGAAAATTAAAAATACATGCTGTAGGACCCAGAATATGGCGAGAAACCCTGAAAAAAGTTCAAAATTACAAACTCACACTGTAGGACACCAAATATGGCGAGAAACCCTGAAAAAGGTGGAAAATGAGAAAATCACATTTCAGGACCCAGAATAGGCCGAGAAAATGTGAAAAACGTGAAAATTAAAAATTCACACTAACGGACCCAGAATATGGCGAGAAAAAGTTAATAAAAAAGTAGAAAATTAAAATCTCACAGTGAAGGAGCCCAAACATGGCGAGAAAACCTGAAAAAGGTGGAAAATGAGAAAATTACACTGTAGGATCCAGAATATGGTGAGAAACCCTGAAGAAAGTAGAAAAATACAAACTGACACTGAAGGACCCCAAATATGGGGAGAAAACCTGAAAAAGGTGGAAAATGAGAAAATCACACTGCAGGACCCAGAATATTTCAAGAAACACTGAAAAACGTGAAAATCAAAAATTCACACTGTCGGACACAGAATATGGCGAGAAACCATGAAAAAAAGTGGATAATTAAAATTCACACTGTATTACCCATAATATGGGGAGAAATACTGAAAAACGTGGAAAATTAAAAATCCACACTGAAGGACCTGGAATATGGCAAGAAAACCTGAAAATGTGGAAATGAGAAAATCACAGTGTAGGACCCAGAATATGAAGAAAAAACCTGAAAAACGTGGAAAAAGAAAAATACATACTATAGGACACAGTTTATGGCGAGAAACCCTGAAAGAGTAGAAAATTAAAAACTCACACTGAAGGACCCCAAATATGGCAAGAAACCCTGAAAAAAGTAGAAAATTACAAACTGACACTGAAGAACCCCAATTATGGCGAGAACACCTGAAAAAGGTGAAAAATGAGAAAATCACACTGTAGGACCCAGAATTACGAAAAAACTTGAAAATATCGAAAATGAGAAAATCACACTGTAGGACCCAGAATATGCCAAGAAACCCTGAAAACGTGAAAAATTAAAAATACAACGTTTAGGACCCAGAATACGTCGAGAAACCCTGAAAAAATTAGAAAATTAAAAACTCACACTGAAGGACCCGAAAAATGGCTAGAAAGGCTGAAAAAGGTGGAAAATGAGAAAATCACACTGTAGGACCCAGAATTACGAAAAAAATTGAAAAATGTGGAAAATGAGAAAATCACACTGTAGGACCCAGAATATGCCGAGAAACGCTGAAAAAAGTGAAACATTAAATATTCACACTGTCAGACCAAGAATATTACCAAAAAAAAAACCCTTAAAAACGTGGAAAATTAAAAATTTACACTGTGGGACCCAGAATATGGCGAGAAACACTGAAAAATGTGGAAAATTAAATTCACACTGTAGGAACAAGAATATGCCGAGAAAACCTGAAAAAGTTTGAAAATGAAAAAATCACACTGTGGGACTGAGAATATAACGAAAAAAAAAACCTTAAAAACATGGAAAATTAAAAACTCCCACTGAAGAACCTAGAATATGGTAAGAAACCCTGAAAAAGGTGGAAAATGAGAAATTCACACTGTAGGACCCAGAATATGATGAGAAACACTGAAAAATGTTGAAAAATAAAAATTCACACTATAGGACCAGAATATGGAAAAAAAACCTTGAAAAACGTGGAAAATTAAAAATTCACACTTCAGGACCCAGAATATGCTGAGAAAACCTGAAAAAGGTGGAAAATGAGAAAATCACACTGTAGGATGGAGAATTGGGGAAAAAAACTTGAAAAAAGTCAAAAATTGGAAAATCGCACAGTAGGAGCAAGAATATGCCAGAAACCCTGAAAACGTGGAAAATTAAAAATACACGCTGTAGGATTCAGAATATGGCAAGAAACCCTGAAAAAAGTAGAAAATTAAAAACTCACACTGAAGGACCCGGAATATGGCGAGAAAACCTGAAAAATGTGGAAAATGAGAAAAACAATCTGTAGGACATAGAAATGCGAAAAAACTTTAAAAAAGTGGAAAATGAGAAAATCACATTGTAGGACCCAGAATATGCCAAGAAACCCTGAAAAACGAGAAAAAATAAAAATATGCTTTTTGGAGCCAGAATATTGCAAGAAACACAGTAAAAAGTAGAAAATTAAAAACTCACACTGAAAGACACCGAATATGGCAAAAAACCTGAAAAAGGTGGAAAATGAGTATAATCACACTGTAGGACACAGAATAGCGAAAAAACTTGAAAAACGTGGAAAAGGAGAAAATCACACTGCAGAACCCAGAATATGCCGAGAAACCCTGAAAAACTAGAAAATTAAAAACTCACACTGAAGGACCCCGAATATGGAGAGTTAACCTGAAAAAGGTGGAAAATGAGAAAATCACACTGTAGGACCCAGAATTACAAAAAAAAACTTGAAAAACGTGGAAAAGGAGAAAATCACACTGCAAGACCCAGAATATGCCGAGAAACACTGAAAAATGTGAAAATAAAAAATTCACACTGTCAGACACAGAATATGGCAAGAAACCATGAAACAAGTGGAAAATGAGAAAATCACACTGTATTGCCCAGAATATGGCGAGAAATACTGAAAAACGTGGAAAATTAAAAATTCAGACTGAAGGACCTGGAATATGGCAAGAAAACCTGAAAAACGAGGAAATGGGAAAATCACACTGTACGAGCCAGAATATGCAGAGAAACCTTGAAAAACGTGGAAAATTAAAAATACACTCTGTAGGACCCAGAATATGGCGAGAAACCCTGAAGAATGTAGAAAATTAAAAACTCACATTGAAGGACCCCGAATATGGCGAGAAAACCTGAAAAAGGTGGAAAATGAGAAAATCACACCGTAGGACCCATAATATTACAAAAAACTTGAAAGAAGTGGAAAATTAAAAATTCACAGTGAAGGACCCAGAATATGGCGAGAAAACCTGAAAAACTAGGAAAATTCAAAATTCACACTGTAGGACCCAGAATATGGCTAGAAAACCTGAAAAAGTTGGAAAATGAGAATAATCACACTGTAGGACCAAGATATGCGAAAAAACTTGAAAAATTTCAAAATTGAGAAAATCACACTGTAGGACCCAGAATATGCTGAGAAACACTGAAAAACGTGGAAAATTAAAAATACACGCTGTAGGACCCATAATATGTCGAGAAACCCTGAAAAATTAGAAATGTAAAAACTCACACTGAGGGACCCCAAATATGGCAAGAAAACATGAAAAAGGTGAAAAAAGAGAAAATCACACTGTAGGACCCAGAAATATGAAAAAACTTGAAAAATGTGGAAAATGAGAAAATCACACTGCAGAAACCAGAATATGCCGAACAACCATGAAAAACCTGAAAATTAAAAATTCACACAGTCGGACACAGAATATGGTGAGAAACCATGAAAAAAGTGGACAATTAAAAATTCACACTTTATTACCCAGATATGGTGAGAAATACTGAAAACCGTGGAAAAAAATTCACACTGAAGGACCTGGAATACGGCAAGTGACCCTGAAAAACATGGAAATGAGAAAATCACACAGTAGGACCCAGCATATGGCGAGAAAACCTGAAAAAAGTAGAAAATTAAAAATTCACACTGAAGGACCCCGAATATTGCAAGAAAACCTGAAAAGGGTGGAAAATGAGAATAATCAATCTGTAGGACCCAGCTTATGCCTAGAAACCCTGAAAACGTGGAAAATTAAAAATACATGCTGTAGGACCCAGAATATGGCGTGAAACCCTGAAA
>NW_028227541.1:0-79227 GCF_978045245.1 Mus caroli | reverse complement strand
TTATTCAGTATTTCTCGCCATATTCTGTGTCCAACAGTGTGAATTTTTAATTTTCACGTTTTTCAGGGTTTATCGGCATTTCTGTGTCCTGTAGTGTGATTTTCTCATTTTCCACGTTTTTCAAGTTTTTTCGTAATTCTGGGTCCTACAGTGTGATTTTCTCATTTTCAACCTTTTTCAGGTTTTCTCGCCATATTTGGGGTCCTTCAGTGTGATTTTTTACTTTTCTGATATTTCAGGGTTTCTTGCCATATTCTGGGTCCTACAGCGTGTATTTTTAATTTTCCACGTTTTTCAGGGTATCTCGGTATATTCTGGGTCCTAGAGTATTATATTCACATTTTCGACGTTTTGTAATTTTTTTTTTTTCAAATCTGGGTCCTAGAGTGTGATTATTCTCATTTTCCACCATTTTCAGGTTTTTCCATCATATTCAGGTTCCTACAGTGTGATTTTCTCATTTCCACGTTTTTCAGGTTTTCTTGACATATTCCAGGTCCTTCAGTGTGAATTTTTAATTTTCCACGTTTTTCATTATTTCTCGCCATATTCTTTGTCCGACAGTGTGAATTTTTAATTTTCACGTTTTTCAGAGTTTCTCTGCATATTCTGGGTTCTGCAGTGGGATTTTCTCATTTTCCAACTTTTTCAGGTTTTCTAGCCATATTTGGTGTCCTTCAGTGTGAATTTGTAATTTTCTAGTTTTTCAGGGTTTCTCTCTGTATTCTGCGTCCTACAGCATGTATTTTTAATTTTCCACGTTTTCAGGGTTTCTTGGCATATTCTGGGTCCTACAGTGTGATTTTCTCATTTTCCACTTTTTTCAAGTTTTTTCGCAATTCTGGGTCCTTCAGTGTGAATTTTTAATTTTCTACTTTTTTCAGGTTCTCTCGCCATTTTTTTTTGGTCCTTCAGTGTGAGGTTTTAATTTTCTTATTTTTCAGGGTTTCTCGACATATTCTGTGTCCTACATCGTGTATTTTTAATTTTCCACGCTTTTCTAGTTTTTACTTCATATTCTGGGTCCTACATTGTGATTTTCTATTTTTCCACCTATTTCAGGTTTTCTTGCCATATTCTGGTTCCTACAGTGTGAGTTTTGAATTTTTCTCATTTTTCAGGTTTCCTAGCCATATTCCGGGTCCTTCAGTGTGAATATTTTAATTTTCCACGTTTTTCAGTATTTCTCGCCATATTCTGGGTGAATTTTTAATTTTTACATTTTTCAGGGTTTCTGGCATATTCTGGGTCTTGCAGTGTGATTTTCTCATTTTCCACTTTTTTCGAGTTTTTTCGTAATTCTGCGTCCTACAGTGTGATTTTCTCATTTTACAACTTTTTAAGGTTTTCTCGCCATATTTAGGGTCCTTCAATGTGATTTTTTACTTTTCTAATTTTTCAGTGTTTCTCTACATATTCTGTGTCCTCCAACGTGTATTTTTAATTTTCCTCATTTTTCAGGGTTTCTCGGCATACTCTGGGTCCTACAGTGTGATTTTCTCATTTTCGACGTTTTTCACTTTTTTTTTTTCAAGTCTGGGTCCTACATTGTGATAATTCTCACTTTCCACCTTTTTCAGGTTTTCTCGCCTATATTCTGGATCCTACAGTGTGTTTTTGAATTTTCCTCATTTTTCAGTTTTTCTCGCCATATGCGGGGTACTTCAGTGTGAATTTTTAATTTTCCACGTTTTTCAGGTTTTTCCGTCATATTCTGGTTCCTACAGTGTGATTTTCTCATTTCCACGTTTTTCAGGTTTTCTTCACATATTCCAGGTCCTTCAGTGTGAATTTTTAATTTTCCTCTTTTTTCAGGTTTTATTGCCATATTCCGGGTCCTTTAGAGTGAATTTTTAATTTTCTACTTTTTTTATGTTCTCTCGCCATATTTAGGGTCCTTCAGTGTGAGTTTTTAATTTTCTAATTTTTCAGGGTTTCTCAACATATTCTGTGTCCTACAGCCTGTATTTTTAATTTTCCACGTTTTTCAGGTTTATTTCGTCATATTGTGGGTCCTACAGTGTGATTTCCTCATTTTCTACATTTTTCAAGTTTTTTCGAAATTCTGGGTCCTAAAGTGTGATTTTCTCAATTTCCACCTTTTTTAGGGTTTCTCGGCATACTCTGGGTCCTACAGTGTGATTTTCTCATTTTCGACGTTTTTCACTTTTTTTTTTTCCAAATCTGGGTCCTACATTGTGAAAATTCTCACTTTCCACCTTTTTCAGGTTTTCTCGCCTTTACTCTGGATCCTACAGTGTGTTTTTGAATTTTCCTCGTTTTTCAGTTTTTCTCACCATATGCCGGGTACTTCAGTGTGAATTTTTAATTTTCCAAGTTTTTCAGGTTTTTCCGTCATATGCTGGATCCTACAGTGTGATTTTCTCATTTCCACGTTTTTCAGGTTTTCTTCACATATTCCAGGTCCTTCAGTGTGAATTTTTAATTTTCCACGTTTTTCAGGTTTTTCCGTCATATTCTGGGTCCTACAGTGTGATTTTCTCATTTCCACGGTTTTCAGGTTTTCTTCACATATTCCAGGTCCTTCAGTGTGAATTTTTAATTTTCTACTTTTTTCAGGTTTTCTTGCCATATTCTGGGTCCTTCAGTGTGAATTTTTAATTTTCCTCTTTTTTCAGGTTTTATTGCCATATTCCGGGTCCTTTAGTGTGAATTTTTAATTTTCTACATTTTTTAGGTTCTCTCGCCATATTTAGGGTCCTTCAGTGTGAGGTTTTAATTTTCTAATTTTTCAGGGTTTCTCGACATATTCTGTGTCCTACAGCGTGTATTTTTAATTTTCCACGTTTTTCAGGTTTTTTTTTTCGTCATATTGTGGGTCCTACAGTGTGATTTCCTCATTTTCTACATTTTTCAATTTTTTTCGAAATTCTGGGTCTTAAAGTGTGATTTACTCAATTTCCACCTTTTTCAGGTTTTCTTGCCATATTCTGGGTCCTACAGTGTGATTTTCTCATTTTCGACGTTTTTCAAGTTTTTTCGCAATTCTGGGTCCTACAGTGTGATTATTCTCATTTTCCACCTTTTTCAGGTTTTCTCGCCATATTCGTGATAACTCAGTGTGAATTTTTAATTATCTTTTTCAAAGTTTCTCGCCATATTCTGGGTCCTAGAGCGTGTATTTTTAATTTTCCACGTTTTTCATGGTTTCTGGGCATATTCTGGGTCCTACAGTGTGATTTTCTCATTTTCCATGTTTTTCATGTTTTTGTAATTCTGGGTAATATAGTGTGAATATTCTCATTTTCTACCTTTTTCATGTTTTCTCGGCATATTCAGGGTCCTTCAGTGTGAGTTTTTAATTTTCTACTTTTTTGAGCGTTTCTTGCCATATTCTGGGTGCTACAGAGTGTATTTTTAATTTTCCACGTTTCTCAGGGTTTCTCGCCATATTCTGGGTCCTACAGTGTGATTTTCTCATTTTCCACCTCTTTCAGGTTTTCTCGCCATATTCGGGGTCCTTCATTGTGAGTTTTTAATTTTCTACTTTGTTGAGGGTTTCTTGCCATATTCTCGGTGCTACAGAGTGTATTTTTAATTTTCTACGTTTCTCAGGGTTTCTCGCCATATTCTGGGTCCTAAAATGTGATTTTCTCATTTTCCACATTTTTCAGGTTTTCTTGCCATATTTGGGGTTCTTCAGTGTGAGTTTTTAATTTTCTACTTTTTTGAGGGTTTCTTGCCATATTCTGGGTACTACAGAGTGTATTATTAATTTTCCACTTTTCTCAGGGTTTCTTGCCATATTCTGGGTCCTACAGTGTGATTTTCTCATTACGATGTTTTTCAAGTTTTTTTGTGCAATTCTGGGTCCTACACTTATTCTCATTTTCCACCTTTTCAGGTTTTCTCGCCATATTCCGGGTACTTCAGTGTGAATTTTTAGTTTTCTACTTTTTTCAGGGTTTCTCGCCATATTCCGGGTCCTTCAGTTGAATTTTTAATTTTCCCGTTTTTCAGGGTTTCTAACCATATTCTGGGTCCGATAATGTGAATTTTTAATTTTCACGTTTTTCAGGATTTCTCGGCATATTCTAGGTCCTGGAGTGTGAATTTTAAATTTTCACGTTTTTCAGGATTTCTCTAAATATTCTTGGTCCTGCAGTGTGATTTTCTCATTTTCCACCTTTTTCGGGTTTTCTTGCCATATTTGGGGTCCTTCAGTGTGAGTTTTTATTTTTCTACTTTTTTCAGGATTTCTCGCCATATTCTGGATCCTACAGTGTGATTTTCTCATTTTCCACCTTTTTCAGGTTTTTCTGGTCATGTTTGGGCTCCTTCACTGTGAATTTTTAATTTCCTACTTTTTTATTAAGTGTTTCTCGCCATATTCTGGGTCCGTGAGTGTGAATTATTAATTTTCACGTTTTTCACATTTTCTCGGCATATTCTTGATCCTGCAGTGTGATTTTCTCATTTTCCACCTTTTGCAGGTTTTCTCGCCATATTTGGGGTCCTACATTGTGAGTTTGTTATTTTCAACTTTTTTCAGGGTTACACGCCATATTCTGGGTCCTACAGCATGTATTTTTAATTTTCCACGTTTTCAGGGTTTCTAGGCATAAGCTGGGTCCTACAGATTGATTATTCTCATTTTCCACCCTTTTCAGGTTTTCTTGCAATATTCGGGGTCCTTCAGTGTGAATTTTTAATTTTCTACTTTTTTCAGGTTTTCTTGCCATATGCTGGGTCCTACTGTGTGATTTTCTCATTTCCATGTTTTTCAGGGTCACTTGCCGTATTCCAGGTCCTTCAGTGTGAATTTTTTTCCACGGTTTTCAGTATTTCTCACCATATCTGGGTAATAAAGTGTGAATTTTTAATTGTCCACTTTTTTCATGGTTTCTCACCATATTCTGTGTCCGACTGTGTGAATTTTTAATTTTCAGGTTTTTCATGGTTGTTCGGCATATTCTGGTTTCTGCAGTGTGATTTTCTCATTTTCCACATTTTTCAAGTTTTTTCATATTTCTGGGTCCTACAGTGTGATTTTCTCTTTTTTCACCTTTTTCATGTTTTCTTGCCATATTTGGGGTCCCTCAGTGTGAGTTTTTACATTTCTAATTTTTCAGGGTTTCTCGACATATTATGGGTCCTACAGCGTGTATTTTTAATTTTCCACGTTTTTCAGTGTTTCTCAGCATATTCTGGGTCCTACAGTGTGATTTTCTCAATTTTGAAATTTTTCAAGTTTTTTCGCATATCTTGGTCCTACAGTGTGATTATTCTCATTTTCCAACTTTTTCAGGTTTTCTAGCCATATTCTGGGTCCTACAGTGTGAATTTTGAATTTTCCTAGTTTTTCAGGTTTTCTCGCCATATTCTGGGTCCTTCACTGTGAATTTTTAATTTTCCACTTCTTTCAAGTTTTTTGTAATATTATGGGTCCTACGGTGTGATTTTCTCATTTTCCACCTTTTTCAGGTTTTCTCGCCATATTCGGGGTCCTTCAATGTGAGTTTTTAATTTTCTACATTCTTCAGGGTTTCTCGCCATATTCTGGGTCCTACAGAGTGTATTTTTAATTTTCCACGTTTTTCAAGGTTTCTCTGCATATTCTGGCTCGTACAGTGTGATTTTCCCATTTCCTCGTTTTTCAGGTTTTCTTGCCATATTCCAGGTCCTTCAGTCTGAATTTTTAATTTTCCACGTTTTTCAGTATTTCTCGCCATATTCTGGGCAATACAGTGTGATTTTCTCATTTTCCACTTGTTTCATGGTTTCTTGCCATATTCTGTGTCTGACAGTGTGAATTTTTTATTTTCACATTTTTCAGTGTTTCTCGGCATATTCTGGGTCTTGCAGTGTGATTTTCTCCTTTTCCACGTTTTTCAAGTTTTTTTTGTAATTCTGGGTCCTACAGTGTGATTTTCTCATTTTCCACCTTTTTCAGGTTAACTCTCCATATTCGGGGTCCTTCAGTGTGAGTTTTTAATTTTCTAGTTTTTCAGGGTTTCTCGGCATATTCTGGGTTCTGCAGTGTGATTTTCTCCTTTTCCACGTTTTTCAAGTTTTTTCGCTATTCTGTGTCCTACAGTGTGATTATACTCATTTTCCACCTTTTTCAGGTTTTTTGCCATATTCGGTGTCTTTCAGTGTGAGTTTTTAATTTTCTACTTTTTACTGTGTTTCTTGCAATATTCTGGCTCCAAAAAGCATATTTTTATTTTTTCTCGTTTTTCAGGGTTTCTTGGCATATTCTGGGTCCTACAATGTGATTTTCTCATTTTCCACTTTTTTAAAGTTTTTTCGCATTTCTATGTCCTACAGATTGTTTTTCTCATTTTCCACATTTTTCAGGTTTTCTCGCCATATTCCGGGTCCTTCAGTGTGAGTTTTTAATTTTCTACTTTTTTCAGGGTTTCTTGCCATATTCTGAATCCTACAGCGTGTATTTTTAATTTTCCACGTTTTCAGGGTTTCTGGCATATTCTTGCTCCTACTGTGCGATTTTCCAATTTTTGACTTTTTTCAAGTTTTTTTCCCCAATTCTCCATCCTACAGTGTGATTTTCTCATTTTCCACCTTTTTCAGGTTTTCTCAGCATATTCTGGGTCCTGCAGTGTGAATTTTTAATTTTCCACGTTTTTCAAGGTTTTTTTTCCATATTCTGGTCCTATAGTGTGAATTTTTATTTTTCAACATTTTTCAGTGTTTCTCATCATATTCTGGGTCCTACAGTGTGAATTTCTCATTTTCCACCTTTTTCAGGGTTTCTTACCATATTCTAGGTTCTTCAGTGGGAGTTTTTAATTTTCCATGTTTTTAAGGTTTTTTTTTTCGTTATATTCTCAGTCCCACAGTGTGATTTTTTCATTTTCAAACTTTTTCAGGTTTTCTCGGCATATTCTTGTTCCTACAGTGTGAATTTAATTTTCCACATTTTTCAGTGTTTCTCGCCATATTCTGGGTCCCACAGTGTAAATTTTTAATTTTCCACGTTTTTAAGGGTTTTTTTTTGGTAATATTCTTGGTCCGACAGTGTGAATATTTAATGTTTCACTTTTTTCAGCGTTTCTCGGCATATTCTGGGTCCTACAGTGTGATTTTCTCATTTTCCACATTTTTCAATTTTTTTCGTAATTCTGGGTCCTACAGTGTGATTTTCTCATTTTCCACCTTTTTCAGCCTTTCTAGCCATTTTTCGGGTCCTTCAGTGTGAGTTTTTAATTTTCTAATTTTTTCAGGGTTTCTCGCCGTATTCTGGGTCCTAAACGTTGTATTTTTAATTTTTCACGTTTTCAGGGTTTCTTGGCATATTCTGGGTCCTACAGTGTGATTTTCTCATTTTCGATATTTTCAAGTTTTTTCGTAATTCTGGGTCCTACAGTGTGATTTTCTCATTTTTCACCTTTTTCAGGTGTTCTCGCCATAATTGGGGTTCTTCAGTGTCAGTTTGTAATTTTCTACTTTTTTCAGGGTTTCTTGCCATATTTGGGGTCCTTCAGTGTGAGTTTTTAATTTTCTACTCTTTCAGGGTTTCTCGCCATAAACTGTGTCCTATAGTATGTATTTTTCATTTTCCACGTTTTTCAGGTTTTTTCTTCATATTCTGGGTCCTACACTGTGATTTTCTCATTTCCACATTTTCAGGTTTTCTTGCCATATTCCAGGTCCTTCAGTGTGGATTTTTAATTTTCCACGTTTTTCAGTATTTCTCCCCATATTATGGGTAATACAGTGTGAATTTTAATTATCCACTTTTTTTCATGGTTTCTCGCCATATTCTGTGTCCGACAGTGTGAATTTTTGATTTTCACGTTTTTCAGTGTTTCTTGAAATATTCTGGGTCCTGCAGTGTGATTTTCTCATTTTCCAACTTTTTCAGGTTTTCTCCCCATATTTGGGGTCCTTCAGTGTCAGTTTGTATTTTTCTACTTTCTTCAGGGTTTCTCACCATATTCTGGATCCTACAGTGTGATTTTCTCATTTTCCACCTTTTTCAGGTTTTCTCGCCATGTTTGGGCTCCTTCACTGTGAGATTTGAATTTTCTACTTTTTTATTAACTTTTTCTCGCCATATTCTGGGTCCGTTAGTGTGAATTTTTAATTTTCACGTTTTTCACATTTTCTCGGCCTATTCTGGGTCCTGAAATGTGATTTTCTCATTTTCCACCTTTTTCAGGGTTTCTCGCCATATTTGGTGTCCTACAGTGTGAGTTTGTAATTTTGAACTTTTTTCAGGGGTTCTAGCCATATTCTGGGTCCTACAGCATGTATTTTTAATTTTCCACGTTTTCAGGGTTTCTGGGAATAATCTGGGTCCTACAGTGTGATTATTCTCATTTTCCACCTTTTTCAGGTTTTCAAACCATATTTGGGATCTTTCAGTGTGAATTTTTAATTTTCTACTTTTTTCAGGTTTTCTCGCCATATTCTGTGTCCTTCAGTGTGAGTTTTTTATCTTCCTCCTTTTTCAGGTTTTTCGCCATATTCTGGGTCCTTCCGTGTGATATTTTAATATTTTATCTTTTTCAGGTTTTTTCGTCATATTCTGGGTCATACTGTGTGATTTTCTCATTTCCATGTTTTTTCAGGGTCTATTGCCGTATTCCAGGTCCTTCATTGTGAATTTTTTCCCACGGTTTTCAGTATTTCTCTCCATATCTGGGTAATGAAGTGTGAATTTTTAATTGTCCAGTCTTTTCATGGTTTCTCACCATATTCTGTGTCCAATAGTGTGAATTTTTAATTTTCAGGTTTTTCATGCTTGTTCGGCATATTCTGGTTTCTGCAGAGTGATTTTCTCATTTTCCACGTTTTTCAAGTTTTTTCGTATTTTGGGTCCTACAAGTGTGATTTTCTCATTTTCGATGTTTTTCATGTTTTTGTAATTCTGGATAATACAGTGTGATTATTCTCATTTTCTACCTTTTTCATGTTTTCGCGCCATATTCGGGATCCTTCAGTGTGAGTTTTTAATTTTCTACTTTGTTGAGGGTTTCTTGCCATATTCTCAGTGCTACAGAGTGTATTTTTAATTTTCCACGTTTCTCAGGGTTTCTCCCCATATTCTGGGTCCTAAAATGTGATTTTCTCATTTACGACATTTTTCAAGTATTTTCGGAATTCTGGTTCCTACACTGTGATTATTCTCATTTTCCACATTTTTCAGGTTTTCTTGCCATATTTGGGTTCCTTCAGTGTGAGTTTTTAATTTTCTACTTTTATGAGGGTTTCTTGTCATATTCTGGGTCCTACAGTATCTGTCTGTCTCTCTGTGTGTCTGATCCCCTGGAACTGTAGATGGGCCAGCATATAGTTGCTGGTAGTTGATCCCAGGTTCTCTAAAAGAGGAGACAATGCTGTTAATTGTTGAGCCCTTTCAGTGGCTCCACCTATCTTTAAATTTTTAGAAGTATATGTTAGGCTGTGTTTATGTACATATTATGAAGACCATAAGAGGGAATTAGATTCTCCAGAATCTGACACCCTCTTCTGGAGTGTCTGAAGACAACTACAGTATACTTATATCTAATAAATACATAAATAAATAAATAAATAAATAAATAAATAAATAAATAAACATTATTTTAAAAGGATAAGAAAGAAAGAAAGAAAGAAAGACCAGGCAGGCCTGCCCTCCTTATCTCTGTCAGTCTGTCTGTCTGTCTGTCTAATCCCCTGGAACTGGAGATGGGCCACCATACAGTTGCTGGTAGTTGATCCCAGGTTCTCTGGAAGAAGAGACAATGCTGTTAATTGTTGAGCCCTTTCAGTGGCCCCACCCATCTTTAAATTTTTAGAAGTGTATGTGAATCTGTGTTTATGTCCATCATATGCAGACCATAAGAGGGATTTATATTCTCCAGAATCTGACACCCTCTTCTGGAGTGTCTGAAGACAGCTACAGTGTACTTATATCTAATAAATACATAAATAAATAAATAAACATTTTTTTAAAAGGATAAGAAAGAAAGAAAAACCAGGCAGGCCTGCAATCCTTGTCTGTCTGTCTGTATGTATGTCTGTCTGATCCCCTGGAACTGGATATGGGCCACAATATAGTTGCTGGTAGTTGATCCCAGGTCCTCTGGAAGAGGAGACAATGCTGTTAGTTGTTGAGCCCTCTCAGTGGCCCCACCCATCTTTAAATTTTTAGAAGTATATGTGAGGCTGTGTTTATGTACATCATATGCAGACCATAAGAGGGATTTAGATTCTCCAGAATCTGACACACTCTAATGGAGTGTCTGAAGACAGCTACAGTGTATTTATATCTAATAAATACATAAATAAATAAATAAACATTTTTTAAAAAGTATAAGAAAGAAAGAAAAATCAGGCAGGACTGCCATCCTTATCTCTGTCTGTCTGTCTGTCTGTCGTATCCCCTGGAACTTGAGATGGGCCACCATATAATTGCTGGTAGTTGATCCCACGTTCTCTGGAAGAAGAGACAATGCTGTTAATTGTTGAGCCCTTTCAGTGGGCCCACCCATATTTTAATTTTTAGAAGTATATGTGAGGCTCTGTTTATGTACATCATATGCAGACCATAAGAGGGATTTAGATTCTCCAGAATCTGACACCCTCTTCTGGAGTGTCTGAAGACAGCTACAGTGTACTTATATCTAAGAAATGCATAAATAAATAAATAAATAAATAAATAAATAAATAAATAAATATTTTTTAAAAAGGATAAGAAAGAAAGAAAGACCAGGCAGGCCTGCCATCCTTAACACTGTCTGTATGTCTGTCTGTCTGATCCCCTGGAACTGGAGATGGGCCACCATATAGTTGCTGGTAGTTGATCCCAGGTACTCTGGAAGAGGAGACAATGCTGTTAATTGTTGAGCTTTTAGAGTGGCCCCACCCTTCTTTAAATTTTTAGAAGTATATGTGAGGCTGTGTTTATGTACATCATATGCAGACCATAAGAGGGATTTAGATTCTCCAGAATCTGACATCCTCTTCTGGAGTGTCTGAACAGCTACAATGTATTTATATCTAATAAATAAATAGATAAATAAATAAATATATAAATAAATAAATAAACATTTTTTTAAAAAGGATAAGAAAGAAAGAAAGACCAGGCAGGCCTGCCATCCATATCTCTGTCTGTCTGTCTGTCTGTCTATCTGATCCCCGGGAACTGGAGATGGGCCACCATATAGTTGCTGGTAGTTGATCCAAGGTTCTCTGGAAGAGGAGAAAATGCTCTTAATTGTTGAGCCCTCTCAGTGGCCCCACACTTCTTTAAATATTTAGAAGTATATGTGAGGCCTGTTTATGAACATCATATTCAGATTATAAGAGGATTTAGATTCTCCAGAATCTGACACCCTCTACTGGAGTGTCTGAAGACAGCTACAGTGTACTTATATATAATACATAAATAAATAAATAAATAAATAAATAAATAAATAAATAAATAAATAAATAAATAAACATTTTTAAAAAGGATAAGAAAGAAAGTAAGACCAGGCAGGCCTGCCATCCTTATTTCTGTCTGTCTGTCTGTCTGTCTGTCTGATCCCCTAGAACTGGAGATGGGCCACCATATAGTTGCTGGTAGTTGATCCAAGGTTCTCTGGAAGAGGAGACAATGCTGTTAATTGTTGAGCCCTTTCAGTGGCCCCACACTTCTTTAAATATTTAGAAGTATATATGAGGCTGTGTTTATGTACATCATATTCAGATTATAAGAGGGTTTAGATTCTCCAGAATCTGACACCCTCTACTGGAGTGTCTGAAGACAGCTACAGAGTACTTATATATAATAAATAAATAAATAAATAAATAAATAAACATTTTTTAAAAAGGATAAGAAAGAAAGTAAGACCAGGCAGGCCTCCCATCCTTATCTCTGTCTGTCTGTCTCTCTGTGTGTCTGTCTGATCCCCTGGAACTGGAGATGGGCTACCATATAGTTCCTGGTAGTTGATCCCGGGTTCTCTGGAAGAAGAGACAATGCTGTTAATTGTTGAGCCCTATCAGTGGCCCTACCCATCTTTAAATTTTTAGAAGTGTCTTGAGGCTGTGTTTATGTACATCATATGCAGACCAGAAGAGGGATTTAGATTCATCAGAACCTGACACCCTCTTCTGGAGTGTCTGAAGACAGCTACAGTGTACTTATATCTAATAAATACATAAATAAATAAATAAATAAATAAATAAATAAATAAATAAATAAACATTATTTAAACCGGATAAGAAAGAAAGAAAGACCAGGAGGCCTGCCATCCTTATCTCTGTCTGTCTGTCTGTCTGTCTGTCGTTCTGATCCCCTGGAACTGGAGATGGGCCACCATATAGGTGCTGGTAGTTGATCCCAGGTTCTCTGGAAGAGGAGACAATGCTGTTAATTGTTGAGCCCTTTCAGCGGCCCCACTCATCGTTAAATTTTTACTAGTATATGTTAGGCTGTGTTTATGTACATCATATGCAGACTATAAGAGGGATTTAGATTCTCCAGAATCTGACACCCTCTTCTGGAGTGTCTGAAGACAGCTACAGTGTATTTATATCTAATAAATACATAAATAAATAATCATTTTTTAAAAAGGATAAGAAAGAAAGAAAGACCAGGCAGGCCTGCCATCCTTATCCTTGTCTGTCTGTCTGTCTGTCTGATCCCCTGGGAGTGGAGATGGGACACCATATAGTTGCAGGTAGTTGATCCCAGGTTCTTTGGAAGAGGAGACAATGCTGTTAATTGCTGAGCCCTTTCAGTGCCCCCCCCCACCGTTAAATTTTAAGAAGTATATGTAAGGCTGCGTTTATGTACATCATATACAGACCATAAGAGGGATTTAGATTCTCCAGAAGATGACACCCTCTTCTAGAGTGTCTGAAGACAGCTATAGTGTACTTATATCTAATAAATAAATAAATAAATAAATAAATAAATAAATAAATAAATAAATAAACATTTTTTTAAAAGTATAAGAAAGAAAGAAAGACCAGGCAGGCCTCCATCCTTATCTCTGTCAGTCTGTCTGTCTGACTGTCTGATACCCTGGAACTGGAGATGAGCCACCATATAGTTGCTGGGAGTTTATCCAAGGTTCTCTGGAAGAGGAAGCAATGCAGTTAATTGTTGAGCCATTTTTGGGGCCCCAAGCATCTTTAAATTTTTAGAAGAAAATGTGAGTCTGTGTTTATGTACATCATATGCAGACCATAAGAGGGATATAGATTCTCCAGAATCTGACACCCTCTTCTGGAGTGTCTGAAGACAGCTACAGTGTACTTATATATAATAAATAAATAGATAAATAAATAAATAAATGAATAATTAAACATTTTTTAAAAAGGATAAGAAAGAAAGAAAGAACAGGCAGGCCTGCCATCCATATCTCTGTCTGTCTGTCTGTCTGTCTATCTGATCCCCGGGAACTGGAGATGGGCCACCATATAGTTGCTGGTAGTTGATCCAAGGTTCTCTGGAAGAGGAGACAATGCTGTTAAGTGTTGAGCCCTTTCAGTGGCCCCACACTTCTTTAAATATTTAGAAGTATATGTGAGGCCTTTTTATGTACATCATATTCAGATTATAAGAGGATTTAGATTCTCCAGAATCTGACACCCTCTACTGGAGTGTCTGAAGACAGCTACAGTGTACTTATATATAATAAATACATAAATAAATAAATAATCATTTTTTAAAAAGGATAAGAAAGAAAGTAAGACCAGGCAGGCCTGCCATCCTTATCTCTGTCTGTCTGTCTGTCTGTCTGTCTGTCTGATCCCCTGGAAGTGGAGATGGGCTACCATATAGTTGCTGGTAGTTGATCCCAGGTTCTCTGGAAGAGAAGACAATGCTGTTAATTGTTGAACCCTATCAGTGGCCCTACCCATCTTTAAATTTTTAGAAGTGTATGTGAGGCTGTGTTTATGTACATCATATGCAGACGAGAAGAGGGATTTAGATTCATCAGAATCTGACACCTTCTTCTGGAGTGTCTGAAGACAACTACAGTGTACTTATATCTAATAAATACAAAAATAAATAAGTAAATAAAGAAATAAACATTATTTAAACCAGATAAGAAAGAAAGAAAGACCAGGCAGGCCTGCCATCCTTATCTCTTCTGTCTGTCTGTCTGTCTGTCGTTCTGATCCCCTGGAACTGGAGATGGGCCACCATATAGGTGCTGGTAGTTGATCACAGGTTCTCTGGAAGAGGACACAATGCTGTTAATTGTTGAGCGCTTTCAGTGGCCCCACCCATCGTTAAATTTTTAGTAGTATATGTGAGGCTGTGTTTATGTACATCATATGCAGACCATAAGAGGGATTTAGATTCTCCAGAATCTGACACCCTCTTCTGGAGTGACTGAAGACAGCTACAGTGTACTTATATCTAATAAATACATAAATAAATAAATAAATAAATAAATAAATAAATAAATAAACATTTTTAAAAAGGATAAGAAAGAAAGTAAGACCAGGCAGGCCTGCCATCCTTATTTCTGTCTGTCTGTCTGTCTGTCTGTCTGATCCCCTAGAACTGGAGATGGGCCACCATATAGTTGCTGGTAGTTGATCCAAGGTTCTCTGGAAGAGGAGACAATGCTGTTAATTGTTGAGCCCTTTCAGTGGCCCCACACTTCTTTAAATATTTAGAAGTATATATGAGGCTGTGTTTATGTACATCATATTCAGATTATAAGAGGGTTTAGATTCTCCAGAATCTGACACCCTCTACTGGAGTGTCTGAAGACAGCTACAGAGTACTTATAATAAATAAATAAATAAATAAATAAATAAATAAACATTTTTTAAAAAGGATAAGAAAGAAAGTAAGACCAGGCAGGCCTCCCATCCTTATCTCTGTCTGTCTGTCTCTCTGTGTGTCTGTCTGATCCCCTGGAACTGGAGATGGGCTACCATATAGTTCCTGGTAGTTGATCCCGGGTTCTCTGGAAGAAGAGACAATGCTGTTAATTGTTGAGCCCTATCAGTGGCCCTACCCATCTTTAAATTTTTAGAAGTGTCTTGAGGCTGTGTTTATGTACATCATATGCAGACCAGAAGAGGGATTTAGATTCATCAGAACCTGACACCCTCTTCTGGAGTGTCTGAAGACAGCTACAGTGTACTTATATCTAATAAATACATAAATAAATAAATAAATAAATAAATAAATAAATAAACATTATTTAAACCGGATAAGAAAGAAAGAAAGACCAGGAGGCCTGCCATCCTTATCTCTGTCTGTCTGTCTGTCTGTCTGTCGTTCTGATCCCCTGGAACTGGAGATGGGCCACCATATAGGTGCTGGTAGTTGATCCCAGGTTCTCTGGAAGAGGAGACAATGCTGTTAATTGTTGAGCCCTTTCAGCGGCCCCACTCATCGTTAAATTTTTACTAGTATATGTTAGGCTGTGTTTATGTACATCATATGCAGACTATAAGAGGGATTTAGATTCTCCAGAATCTGACACCCTCTTCTGGAGTGTCTGAAGACAGCTACAGTGTATTTATATCTAATAAATACATAAATAAATAATCATTTTTTAAAAAGGATAAGAAAGAAAGAAAGACCAGGCAGGCCTGCCATCCTTATCCTTGTCTGTCTGTCTGTCTGTCTGATCCCCTGGGAGTGGAGATGGGACACCATATAGTTGCAGGTAGTTGATCCCAGGTTCTTTGGAAGAGGAGACAATGCTGTTAATTGCTGAGCCCTTTCAGTGCCCCCCCCACCGTTAAATTTTAAGAAGTATATGTAAGGCTGTGTTTATGTACATCATATACAGACCATAAGAGGGATTTAGATTCTCCAGAAGATGACACCCTCTTCTAGAGTGTCTGAAGACAGCTATAGTGTACTTATATCTAATAAATAAATAAATAAATAAATAAATAAATAAATAAATAAACATTTTTTTAAAAGTATAAGAAAGAAAGAAAGACCAGGCAGGCCTCCATCCTTATCTCTGTCAGTCTGTCTGTCTGACTGTCTGATACCCTGGAACTGGAGATGAGCCACCATATAGTTGCTGGGAGTTTATCCAAGGTTCTCTGGAAGAGGAAGCAATGCAGTTAATTGTTGAGCCATTTTTGGGGCCCCACCCATCTTTAAATTTTTAGAAGAAAATGTGAGTCTGTGTTTATGTACATCATATGCAGACCATAAGAGGGATATAGATTCTCCAGAATCTGACACCCTCTTCTGGAGTGTCTGAAGACAGCTACAGTTTACTTATATCTAATAAATAAATAGATAAATAAATAAATAAATAAATAATTAAACATTTTTTAAAAAGGATAAGAAAGAAAGAAAGAACAGGCAGGCCTGCCATCCATATCTCTGTCTGTCTGTCTGTCTGTCTATCTGATCCCCGGGAACTGGAGATGGGCCACCATATAGTTGCTGGTAGTTGATCCAAGGTTCTCTGGAAGAGGAGACAATGCTGTTAAGTGTTGAGCCCTTTCAGTGGCCCCACACTTCTTTAAATATTTAGAAGTATATGTGAGGCCTTTTTATGTACATCATATTCAGATTATAAGAGGATTTAGATTCTCCAGAATCTGACACCCTCTACTGGAGTGTCTGAAGACAGCTACAGTGTACTTATATATAATAAATACATAAATAAATAAATAATCATTTTTTAAAAAGGATAAGAAAGAAAGTAAGACCAGGCAGGCCTGCCATCCTTATCTCTGTCTGTCTGTCTGTCTGTCTGTCTGTCTGTCTGTCTGATCCCCTGGAAGTGGAGATGGGCTACCATATAGTTGCTGGTAGTTGATCCCAGGTTCTCTGGAAGAGAAGACAATGCTGTTAATTGTTGAACCCTATCAGTGGCCCTACCCATCTTTAAATTTTTAGAAGTGTATGTGAGGCTGTGTTTATGTACATCATATGCAGACGAGAAGAGGGATTTAGATTCATCAGAATCTGACACCTTCTTCTGGAGTCTCTGAAGACAACTACAGTGTACTTATATCTAATAAATACAAAAATAAATAAGTAAATAAAGAAATAAACATTATTTAAACCAGATAAGAAAGAAAGAAAGACCAGGCAGGCCTGCCATCCTTATCTCTTCTGTCTGTCTGTCTGTCTGTCGTTCTGATCCCCTGGAACTGGAGATGGGCCACCATATAGGTGCTGGTAGTTGATCACAGGTTCTCTGGAAGAGGACACAATGCTGTTAATTGTTGAGCGCTTTCAGTGGCCCCACCCATCGTTAAATTTTTAGTAGTATATGTGAGGCTGTGTTTATGTACATCATATGCAGACCATAAGAGGGATTTAGATTCTCCAGAATCTGACACCCTCTTCTGGAGTGTCTGAAGACAGCTACAGTGTACTTATATCTAATAAATACATAAATAAATAAACATTTTTTAAAAAGGATAAGAAAGAAAGACCAGGAAGGACTGCCATCCTTATCCTTGTCTGTCTGTCTGTCTCTCTGATCCCCTGGGAGTGGAGATGGGCCACCATATAGTTGCAGGTAGTTGACCCCAGGTTCTCTGGAAGAGAAGACAATGCTGTTAATTGTTGAGCCCTTTCAGTGGCTCCACCTATCTTTAAATTTTTAGATGTATATGTGAGGCTGTGTTTATGTACATCATATGCAGGCCATAAGAGGGATTTAGATTTTTGAGAATCTGACACCCTCCTCTGGAGTGTCTGAAGACAACTACAGTGTACTTATATCTAATAAATAAATAAATAAATAAATAAATAAATAAATAAATAAATAAATAAACATTTTTTAAAAGGATAAGAAAGAAAGAAGGACCAGGCAGGCCTGCCCTCCTTATCTCTGTCTGTCTGTCTGTCTGTCTGATCCCCTGGAACTGGAGATGAGCCACCATATAGTTGCTGCTAGTTGATCCCAGGTTCTGGTAGAGGAGACAATGCTGTTAATTGTTGAGCCATTTCAGTGGCCCCACACATCTTTAAATTTTTAGAAGTATATGTGAGGCTGTGTTTATGTACATCATATGCAGACAATAAGAGGGATTTAGATTTCCAGAATATGACACCCTTTTCTGAAGTGTCTGAAGACAGCTACAGTGTACTTATATCTAATAAATACATACATTCATAAATAAATAAATAAATAAATAAATAAACATTTTTAAAATGTATAAGAAAGAAAGAAAAACCAGGCAGGCCTGCAATCCTTGTCTGTCTGTCTGTATGTATGTCTGTCTGATCCCCTGGAACTGGAGATGGGCCACAATATAGTTGCTGGTAGTTGATCCCAGGTACTCTGGAAGAGGAGACAATGCTGTTAATTGTTGAGCCCTTTCAGTGGCTCCACCTCTCTTTAAATTTTTAGATGTATATGTGAGGCTGTGTTTATGTACATCATATGCAGACCATAAGAGGGATTTAGATTCTCCAGAATCTGACACCCTCTTCTGGAGTGTCTGAAGACAGCTACAGTGTACTTATATCTAATAAATATATAAATAAATAAACATTTTTTAAAAAGGATAAAAAGAAAGACCAGGCAGGCCTGCCATCCTTATCCTTGTCTGTCTGTATGACTCTCTGATCCCCTGGGAGTGGAGATGGGCCACCATATAGTTGCAGGTAGTTGATCCCAGGTTCTCTGGAAGAGGAGACAATGCTGTTAATTGTTGAGCCCTTTCAGTGGCTCCACCTATCTTTAAATTTTTAGATGTATATGTGAGGCTGTGTTTATGTACATCATATGCAGACCATAAGAGGGATTTAGATTCTCCAGAATCTGACACCCTCTTCTGGAGTGTCTGAAGACAACTACAGTGTACTTATATCTAATAAATAAATAAATAAATAAATAAATAAATAAATAAATAAATAAATAAATAAACATTTTTAAAAGGATAAGAAAGAAAGAAAAACCAGGCAGGCCTGCCCTCCTTATCTCTGTCTGTCTGTCTGTCTGTCTGATCCCCTGGAACTGGAGATGGGCCACTATATAGTTGCTGGTAGTTGATCCCAGGTTCTCTGGAAGAAGAGACCCGCTGTTAATTGTTGAGCCCTTTCAGTGGCCCCACCCATCTTTAAATTTTTAGATGTATATGTTAGGCTGTGTTTATGTCCATCATATGCAGACCATAATAGGGATTTATATTCTCCAGAATCTGACACCCTCTTCTGGAGTGTCTGAAGACAACTACAGTGTACTTATATCTAATAAATACATAAATAAATAAATAAACATTATTTTAAAAGGATAAGAAAGAAAGAAAAACCAGGGAGGCCTGCCACCCTTGTCTGTCTGTCCCTTTGTCTGCCTGATCCCCTGGAACTGGAGATGGGCCACCATATAGTTGCTGGTATTTGATCCCAGGTTCTCTGTTAGAGGAGACAATGCTGTTAATTGTTGAGCCTTTTCAGTGGCCCCACACATCTTTAAATTTTTAGAAGTATATGTGAGGCTGTGTTTATGTACATCATATGCAGACCATAAGAGGGATTTAGATTCTCCAGAATCTGTCACCCTCTTGTGGAGTGTCTGAAGACAGCTACAGTGTACTTATATATAATAAATAAATAAATAAATAAATAAAAATTTTTTAAAAAGGATAAGAAAGAAAGTAAAACCAGGCAGGCCTGCAATCCTTTTCTGTCTGTCTGTCTGTCTGTCTGATCCCCTAGAACTGGAGATGGGCCACCATATAGTTGCTGGTAGTTGATCCCAGGTTCTCTGGTAGAGGAGACAATGCTGTTAATTTTTAGCCGTTTCAGTGGCCCCACACATCATTAAATTTTTAGCAGTATATGTGAGGCTTTGTTTATGTACATCATATGCAGACCATAAGAGGGATTTAGATTCTCCAGAATATGACACCCTCTTCTGAAGTGTCTGAAGACAGCTACAGTGTACTTATATCTAATAAATACATAAATAAATAAATAAATAAATAAATAAATAAATAAACATTTTTAAAATGTATAAGAAAGAAAGAAAAACCAGACAGGCCTGCAATCCTTGTCTGTCTGTCTGTATGTATGTCTGTCTGATCCCCTGGAACTGGAGATGGGCCACAATATAGTTGCTGGTAGTTGATCCCAGGTCCTCTGGAAGAGGAGACAATGCTGTTAATTGTTGAGCCCTTTCAGTGGCCCCACCCATCTTTAAATTTTTAGAAGTATATGTGAGGCTGTGTTTATGTACATCATATGCAGACCATAAGAAAGATATAGATTCTCCAGAATATGACACCCTCTTCTGGAGAGTCTGAAGACAGCTACAGTGTACTTATATCTAATAAATAAATAAATAAATAAATAAATAAATAAATAAATAAACATTTTTTTAAAAGTATAAGAAAGAAAGAAAGACCAGGCAGGCCTCCATCCTTATCTCTGTCAGTCTGTCTGTCTGACTGTCTGATACCCTGGAAGTGGAGATGAGCCACCATATAGTTGCTGGGAGTTTATCCAAGGTTCTCTGGAAGAGGAAGCAATGCTGTTAATTGTTGAGCCATTTTTGGGGCCCCACCCATCTTTAAATTTTTAGAAGAAAATGTGAGTCTGTGTTTATGTACATCATATGCAGACCATAAGAGGGATATAGATTCTCCAGAATCTGACACCCTCTTCTGGAGTGTCTGAAGACAGCTACAGTGTACTTATATCTAATAAATAAATAGATAGATAAATAAATAAATAAATAAATAAATAAATAAATAAATAAATAAACATTTTTTAAAAAGGATAAGAAAGAAAGAAAGAACAGGCAGGCCTGCCATCCATATCTCTGTCTGTCTGTCTGTCTGTCTATCTGATCCCCGGGAACTGGAGATGGGCCACCATATAGTTGCTGGTAGTTGATCCAAGGTTCTCTGGAAGAGGAGACAATGCTGTTAATTGTTGAGCCCTTTCAGTGGCCCCACACTTCTTTAAATATTTAGAAGTATATGTGAGGCCTTTTTATGTACATCATATTCAGATTATAAGAGGATTTAGATTCTCCAGAATCTGACACCCTCTACTGGAGTGTCTGAAGACAGCTACAGTGTACATATATATAATAAATACATAAATAAATAAATAATCATTTTTTAAAAAGGATAAGAAAGAAAGTAAGACCAGGCAGGCCTGCCATTCTTATCTCTGTCTGTCTGTCTGTCTGTCTGTCTGTCTGTCTGTCTGATCCCCTGGAAGTGGAGATGGGCTACCATATAGTTGCTGGTAGTTGATCCCAGGTTCTCTGGAAGAGGAGACAATGCTGTTAATTGTTGAACCCTATCAGTGGCCCTACCCATCTTTAAATTTTTAGAAGTGTATGTGAGGCTGTGTTTATGTACATCATATGCAGACAAGAAGAGGGATTTAGATTCATCAGAATCTGACACCTTCTTCTGGAGTGTCTGAAGACAACTACAGTGTACTTATATCTAATAAATACAAAAATAAATAAGTAAATAAAGAAAGAAATATTATTTAAACCAGATAAGAAAGAAAGAAAGACCAGGCAGGCCTGCCATCCTTATCTCTTCTGTCTGTCTGTCTATCTGTCGTTCTGATCCCCTGGAACTGGAGATGGGCCACCATATAGGTGCTGGTAGTTGATCACAGGTTCTCTGGAAGAGGACACAATGCTGTTAATTGTTGAGCGCTTTCAGTGGCCCCACCCATCGTTAAATTTTTAGTAGTATATGTGAGGCTGTGTTTATGTACATCATATGCAGACCATAAGAGGGATTTAGATTCTCCAGAATCTGACACCCTCTTCTGGAGTGTCTGAAGACAGCTACAGTGTACTTATATCTAATAAATCCATAAATAAATAAACATTTTTTAAAAAAGATAAGAAAGAAAGACCAGGCAGGACTGCCATCCTTATCCTTGTCTGTCTGTCTGTCTCTCTGATCCCCTTGGAGTGGAGATGGGCCACCATATAGTTGCAGGTAGTTGATCCCAGGTTCTCTGGAAGAGAAGACAATGCTGTTAATTGTTGAGCCCTTTCAGTGGCTCCACCTATCTTTAAATTTTTAGATGTATATGTGAGGCTGTGTTTATGTACATCATATGCAGACCATAAGAGGGATTTAGATTTTCGAGAATCTGACACCCTCCTCTGGAGTGTCTGAAGACAACTACAGTGTACTTATATCTAATAAATAAATAAATAAATAAATAAATAAATAAATAAATAAATAAATAAATAAACATTTTTAAAAGGATAAGAAAGAAAGAAGGACCAGGCAGGCCTGCCCTCCTTATCTCTGTCTGTCTGTCTGTCTGTCTGATCCCCTGGAACTGGAGATGGGCCACCATATAGTTGCTGCTAGTTGATCCCAGGTTCTGGTAGAGGAGACAATGCTGTTAATTGTTGAGCCGTTTCAGTGGCCCCACACATCTTTAAATTTTTAGAAGTATATGTGAGGCTGTGTTTATGTACATCATATGCAGACAATAAGAGGGATTTAGATTTCCAGAATATGACACCCTCTTCTGAAGTGTCTGAAGACAGCTACAGTGTACTTATATCTAATAAATACATACATTCATAAATAAATAAATAAATAAATAAATAAACATTTTTAAAATGTATAAGAAAGAAAGAAAAACCAGGCAGGCCTGCAATCCTTGTCTGTCTGTCTGTATGTATGTCTGTCTGATCCCCTGGAACTGGAGATGGGCCACCATATAGTTGCTGGTAGTTGATCCCAGGTACTCTGGAAGAGGAGACAATGCTGTTAATTGTTGAGCCCTTTCAGTGGCTCCACCTCTCTTTAAATTTTTAGATGTATATGTGAGGCTGTGTTTATGTACATCATATGCAGACCATAAGAGGGATTTAGATTCTCCAGAATCTGACACCATCTTCTGGAGTGTCTGAAGACAGCTACAGTGTACTTATATCTAATAAATATATAAATAAATAAACATTTTTTAAAAAGTATAAAAAGAAAGACCAGGCAGGCCTGCCATCCTTATCCTTGTCTGTCTGTCTGTCTCTCTGATCCCCTGGGAGTGGAGATGGGCCACCATATAGTTGCAGGTAGTTGATCCCAGGTTCTCTGGAAGAGGAGACAATGCTGTTAATTGTTGAGCCCTTTCAGTGGCTCCACCTATCTTTAAATTTTTAGATGTATATGTGAGGCTGTGTTTATGTACATCATATGCAGACCATAAGAGGGATTTAGATTCTCCAGAATCTGACACCCTCTTCTGGAGTGTCTGAAGACAACTACAGTGTACTTATATCTAATAAATAAATAAATAAATAAATAAATAAATAAATAAATAAATAAATAAATAAACATTTTTAAAAGGATAAGAAAGAAAGAAAAACCAGGCAGGCCTGCCCTCCTTATCTCTGTCTGTCTGTCTGTCTGTCTGATCCCCTGGAACTGGAGATGGGCCACTATATAGTTGCTGGTAGTTGATCCCAGGTTCTCTGGAAGAAGAGACCCGCTGTTAATTGTTGAGCCCTTTCAGTGGCCCCACCCATCTTTAAATTTTTAGATGAATATGTTAGGCTGTGTTTATGTCCATCATATGCAGACCATAATAGGGATTTATATTCTCCAGAATCTGACACCCTCTTCTGGAGTGTCTGAAGACAACTACAGTGTACTTATATCTAATAAATACATAAATAAATAAATAAATATTATTTTAAAAGGATAAGAAAGAAAGAAAAACCAGGGAGGCCTGCCACCCTTGTCTGTCTGTCTCTTTCTCTGCCTGATCCCCTGGAACTGGAGATGGGCCACCATATAGTTGCTGCTAGTTGATCCCAGGTTCTCTGTTAGAGGAGACAATGCTGTTAATTGTTGAGCATTTTCAGTGGCCCCACACATCTTTAAATTTTTAGAAGTATATGTGAGGCTGTGTTTATGTACATCATATGCAGACCATAAGAGGGATTTAGATTCTCCAGAATCTGTCACCCTCTTGTGGAGTGTCTGAAGACAGCTACAGTGTACTTATAATAAATAAATAAATAAATAAATAAATAAATAAATAAATAAACATTTTTTAAAAAGGATAAGAAAGAAAGTAAAACCAGGCAGGCCTGCAATCCTTTTCTGTCTGTCTGTCTGTCTGTCTGATCCCCTAGAACTGGAGATGGGCCACCATATAGTTGCTGGTATTTGATCCCAGGTTCTCTGGTAGAGGAGACAATGCTGTTAATTTTTAGCCGTTTCAGTGGACCCACATATCATTAAATTTTTAGAAGTATATGTGAGGCTTTGTTTATGTACATCATATGCAGACCATAAGAGGGATTTAGATTCTCCAGAATATGACACCCTCTTCTGAAGTGTCTGAAGACAGCTACAGTGTACTTATATCTAATAAATACATAAATAAATAAATAAATAAATAAATAAATAAATAAATAAATAAACATTTTTAAAATGTATAAGAAAGAAAGAAAAACCAGACAGGCCTGCAATCCTTGTCTGTCTGTCTGTATGTATGTCTGTCTGATCCCCTGGAACTGGAGATGGGCCACAATATAGTTGCTGGTAGTTGTTCCCAGGTCCTCTGGAAGAGGAGACAATGCTGTTAATTGTTGAGCCCTTTCAGTGGCCCCACCCATCTTTAAATTTTTAGAAGTATATGTGAGGCTGTGTTTATGTACATCATATGCAGACCATAAGAAAGATATAGATTCTCCAGAATCTGACACCCTCTTCTGGAGAGTCTGAAGACAGCTACAGTGTACTTATATCTAATAAATAAATAAATAAATAAATAAATAAATAAATAAATAAATAAATAAATAAACATTTTTTTAAAAGTATAAGAAAGAAAGAAAGACCAGGCAGGCCTCCATCCTTATCTCTGTCAGTCTGTCTGTCTGACTGTCTGATACCCTGGAACTGGAGATGAGCCACCATATAGTTGCTGGGAGTTTATCCAAGGTTCTCTGGAAGAGGAAGCAATGCTGTTAATTGTTGAGCCATTTTTGGGGCCCCACCCATCTTTAAATTTTTAGAAGAAAATGTGAGTCTGTGTTTATGTACATCATATGCAGACCATAAGAGGGATATAGATTCTCCAGAATCTGACACCCTCTTCTGGAGTGTCTGAAGACAGCTACAGTTTACTTATATCTAATAAATAAATAGATAAATAAATAAATAAATAAATAATTAAACATTTTTTAAAAAGGATAAGAAAGAAAGAAAGAACAGGCAGGCCTGCCATCCATATCTCTTCTGTCTGTCTGTCTGTCTATCTGATCCCCGGGAACTGGAGATGGGCCACCATATAGTTGCTGGTAGTTGATCCAAGGTTCTCTGGAAGAGGAGACAATGCTGTTAATTGTTGAGCCCTTTCAGTGGCCCCACACTTCTTTAAATATTTAGAAGTATATGTGAGGCCTTTTTATGTACATCATATTCAGATTATAAGAGGATTTAGATTCTCCAGAATCTGACACCCTCTACTGGAGTGTCTGAAGACAGCTACAGTGTACTTATATATGATAAATACATAAATAAATAAATAATCATTTTTTAAAAAGGATAAGAAAGAAAGTAAGACCAGGCAGGCCTGCCATCCTTATCTCTGTCTGTCTGTCTGTCTGTCTGTCTGTCTGATCCCCTGGAAGTGGAGATGGGCTACCATATAGTTGCTGGTAGTTGATCCCAGGTTCTCTGGAAGAGGAGACAATGCAGTTAATTGTTGAACCCTATCAGTGGCCCTACCCATCTTTAAATTTTTAGAAGTGTATGTGAGGCTGTGTTTATGTACATCATATGCAGACGAGAAGAGGGATTTAGATTCATCAGAATCTGACACCTTCTTCTGGAGTGTCTGAAGACAACTACAGTGTACTTATATGTAATAAATACAAAAATAAATAAGTAAATAAAGAAATAAACATTATTTAAACCAGATAAGAAAGAAAGAAAGACCAGGCAGGCCTGCCATCCTTATCTCTGTCTGTCTGTCTGTCTGTCGTTCTGATCCCCTGGAACTGGAGATGGGCCACCATATAGTTGCTGGTATTTGATCCCAGGTTCTCTGGTAGAGGAGACAATGCTGTTAATTTTTAGCCGTTTCAGTGGCCCCACACATCATTAAATTTTTAGCAGTATATGTGAGGCTTTGTTTATGTACATCATATGCAGACCATAAGAGGGATTTATATTCTCCAGAATGTGACACCCTCTTCTGGAGTGTCTGAAGACAGCTACAGTGTACTTATATCTAATAAATACATAAATAAATAAATAAACATTTTTTAAAAAGGATAAGAAAGAAAGAAAAACCAGGGAGGCCTGCCACCCTTGTCTGTCTGTCTCTTTGTCTGCCTGATTCCCTGGAACTGGAGATGGGCCACCATATAGTTGCTGGTAGTTCATCCCAGGTTCTCTGGTAGAGGAGACAATGCTGTTAATTGTTGAGCCCTCTGAGAGGCCCCACACATCTTTAAATTTTTAGAAGTATAGTGAGGCTGTGTTTATGTACATCATATGCAGACCATAAGAGGGATTTAGATTCTCCAGAAACTGACACCCTCTTCTGGAGTGTCTGAAGATAGCTACAGTGTACTTATATATAATAAATAAATAAATAAATAAATAAATAAATAAATAAATAAATAAATAAATAAATAAACATTTTTTAAAAAGGATAAGAAAGAAAATAAAACCAGGCAGGCCTGCAATCCTTGTCTGTCTGTCTGTCTGTCTGAAACCCTGGAACTGTAGATGGGCCACCATATAGTTGTGGATAGTTGATCCCACATTGTCAGGAAGAGGAGACAATGCTGTTAATTATTGAGCCGTTTCAGTGGCCCCACACATCTTTAACTTTTTAGAAGTATATGTGAGGCTGTGTTTATGTACATCATATGCAGACCATAAGAGAGATTTAGATTCTTCAGAATATGACACCCACTTCTGAAGTGTCTGAAGATAGCTACAGTGTACTTATATCTAATAAATACATATATAAATAAATAAACATTTTTAAAATGTATAAGAAAGAAAGAAAAACCAGGCAGGCCTGCAATCCTTGTCTGTCTGTATGTCTGTCTTATCCCCTGGAACTTGAGATGGGCCACAATATAGTTGCTGGTAGTTGATCCCAGGTCCTCTGGAAGAGGAGACAATGCTGTTCATTGTTGAGCCCTTTCAGTGGCCCCACCCATCTTTAAATTTTTAGAAGTATATGTGAGGTTGTGTTTATGTACATCATATGCAGACCATAAGAGGGATATAGATTCTCCAGAATCTGACACCCTCTTCTGGAGAGTCTGAAGACAGCTACAGTGTACTTATATCTAATAAATAAATAAATAAATAAATAAATAAATAAATAAATAAATAAATGAATAAATAAATAAATAAACATTTTTTAAAAAGGATAAGAAAGTATGAAAAATCAGGCAGGCCTGCCATCCTTATCTCTGTCTGTCTGTCTGTCTATCTTATCCCCTGGAACTTGAGATGGGCCACCATATAGTTGCTGGAAGTTGATCCCACGTTGTCTGGAAGAGGAGACAATGGTGTTCATTGTTGAGCCCTTTCAGTGGGCCCACCCATCTTTAAATTTTTAGAAGTATATGTGAGGCTGTGTTTATGTACATCATATGCAGACCATAAGAGGGATATAGATTCTCCAGAATCTGACACCCTCTTCTGGAGTGTCTGAAGATAGCTACAGTGTACTTATATCTAATAAATACATATATAAATAAATAAATAAATAAATAAATAAACAAACATTTTTTAAAAAGGATAAGAAAGAAAGAAAGACCAGGCAGGACTGCCATCCTTATCTCTGTCTGTCTGTCTGTCTGTCTGATCCTCTGGAACTGGAGATGGGCCACCATAGAGTTGCTTGTAGTTGATCCCAGGTTCTCTGGAAGAGGAGACAATGCTGTTAATTGTTGAGCCCTTTCAGTGGGCCCACCCATCTTTAAATTTTTAGAAGTATATGTGAGGCTGTGTTTATGTACATCATATGCAGACCATAAGAGGGATTTAGATTCTCCAGAATATGACTCCCTCTTCTAGAGTGTCTGAAGACAGCTACAGTGTACTTATATCTAATAAATACATAAATAAATAAATAAACATTTTTTAAAAAGAATAAGAAAGAAAGAAAGACCAGGCAGGCCTGCCACCTTGTCTGTCTGTCTGTCTGTCTGTCTGTCTGTCTGTCTGTCTATCTGTCAGATACCCTGGAACTGGAGATGGGCCACCATATAGTTGCTGGTAGTAGATCCCAGGTTCCCTGGAAGAGGAGACAATGCTGTTAATTGTTGAGCCCTTTCAGTGGCCCCACCCATCTTTAAATTTTTAGAAGTATATGTGAGGCTGTGTTCATGTACATCATATGCAGACCATAAGAGGGATATTGATTCTCCAGAATCTGACACCCTCTTCTGGAGAGTCTGAAGACAGCTACAGTGTACTTATATCTAATAAATACATAAAGAAACAAATAAACATTTTTAAAAAAGGATAATAAAGAAAGAGAGACCAGGCAGGCCTGCCATCCTTGTCTGTAAGTCTGTCTGTGTGATCCCCTGGAACTGGAGAGTGGCCACCATATAATTGCTGGTAGTTGATCCCAGGTTCTCTGGAAGAGGAGTCAGTTCTGTTAATTGTTGAGCCCTTTCAGTGGCACCACCCATCTTTAAATTTTTAGAAGTATATGTGAGGCTGTGTTCATGTACATCATATGCAGACCATAAGAGGGATATAGATTCTCCAGAATCTGACACCCTTTTTGGGAGTGTTTGAAGACAGCTACAGTGTACTTATATCTAATAAATTCATACTTAAATTAATAAACATTTTTTAAAAAGGATAAGAAAGAATGAAAGACCAGGTAGGCCTGCCATCCTTAACTCTATCTGTCTGTATGTATGTCTGTCTGTCTGATCCCCTGGAACTGGAGATGGGCCACCATATAGTTGCTGGTAGTTGATCCCAGGATCTCTATAAGAGGAGACAATGATGTTAATTGTTGATCCCTTTCATTGGCCCCACACATCTTTAAATTTTTAGAAGTAAATGTGAGGCTGTGTTTATGTACATCATATGCAGACCATAAGAGGCATATAGATTCTCCAGAATCTGACACCCTCTTCTGGAGTTTCTGAAGACAGCTACAGTGTACTTATATCTAATAAATAAATAAATAAATAAATTAATTAATTAACATTTTTTAAAAGGGATAAGAAAGAAAGAAAAACCAGGCAGGCCTGCCAACCTTGTCTGTCTTTCTCTCTGTCTGTCTGTCTTGCGTAGCCCCTTGAGTAGCCTAGCCTAGTCCCTTGCCTTGACTAGCCCAGCCCCTTACCTAGCCTAGCCTAGCCCAGCCCTGCCTTGCCTAGCCCTGCCTATCCCTGTCTTTAACCAGGCTGGCCTTGAACTCAGAAACTGACTGCCTCTGCCTCCAGAGTGCTCTCATTAAGAGCTCGAGCCACCACTGACTGTTGGGTTTTCTAAGTCTTACATAGGTATGGTCTGTTTCTCAGCTGTGAAACCCTAATTAACATATGTAGTCTGTCCTAGGTCAGCCATAGCTACAGACTGAGGCCTTTTCTAAAACAAAACAAAAGAAAACAAAAAATAGAAATAATAAAATAAATAAATTAAGCAATCACATGATATCTTTTCTTTCTTTCAGTGATACTCAGAGCTTGAAGCAGTTCACCCATGAGACCTCAGCTCCGGACATTGAGGCTCTTTCCCTAACAAGTATTATGGCTGAACCTGAGGGGTTCTACTGCTGATTTGTGTCCCCCACTTTAAAAAAATAGTTGTTTTCAAAGGCTGCAGGTTCTTAGCCCTGTTCCTTGTTACAGTTGAGTCACAGCCCTGAAAGTTCATTGGTAGTTAAAGGCACTGAGAAGGGCTTCCTATAGACATCAAAGACCAAGTCTTTGTTTTTAAAAAGTTAATCTGGATTCCCCCACCCCCTGGCATCCTTAGAATTCCTAGAAAGGAAGGCAGGGACCTGGGCAGAAGGGTGCAAGGCTACTGGTGTTTGTAAGTGGTAACAGAAAGCTTTCTCTTGTTGGTACCCTACCCCAAGTTACACTGTCACTTCTTTTTCCTAGTTGTTGTTTTGTTGGTTTGTATTCTCAACATAGACCCTTTTCCTTCCTAACCTTGGCTGTCCTGAACCTTACTGTCCTTGAACTCAGTGATTTGCCTGTCTTGCTGGGATGAAACTGTGAGCTACCATCCAGAAGGAAGCACCCTGCTGAGGTTAGATTGGGGTCTCTTCCATTTTCCTCTATGAACATGCATATGGCAGGCCTGTTCTTTCTTTTTTACTTTTCCTTTTCTTTTTAAAGATTTATTTATTTATTATATTTAAGTATGCTGTAGCTATCTTCAGACAGTCCAGAAGAGGGTGTCAGATTCTGAAGAATCTAAATCATTCTTATTGTCTGCATATGATGTATATAAACACAGCCTCACATATACTCAAAAAAAAGAAAGATGTGGCTACAGAGAGGGCTCAACAATTAAGAGCATTGTCTCCTCTTCCAGAGAACCTGGGCTCAATTACCAGTATTATATATGGTGGCCCATCTCCAGTTCCAGGGGATCTAATACTCTGTTCTGGGGTCTGTTGGCACAGCATACACATGCAAAACATTCTTACACAATCATTGAGAGAGGAGAGAGAGGGGTTGAGAGAGAGGGGAGGTAATCATACCTCCTGACGAGTTTGAAGACCTGAGCTTCATCACTCACACAAATAAATAAATACAAAATATTTTTTTATAAATAAACTCTGCCATTGCCCTTTAAAAATTCCTAGAAAACAAGTTTTATAAGCAACAGTTATATTTACTATATCTAAAGGACAGTCATGAGCATATTCAATAAATAGAAAAAGGCCTGTTAGTCTTAGAAATGGAAAAGACAAACCAAGGAAGGTTTGCAATTACATAATGAGGCAGCTCAGCCCAGCTCTAAGGTTGGAAATAAGACTCGAGAATAGGATACACCTGAAGACAGCCAGCCATTGTTTTTTGTTTTGGAGGCTGAAAGGATACACCTGAAGACAGCCAATGCTGTGTGATGGTGATCTGGTATTTTTTTTTTTAATTTTTAAAAACTTTAACACTTTTTATAAAACTTTTATAAAAACTTTTTATTCTCTCTCTCTTTCTCTCTCTCTCTTGTTCTCTCTCTCTTTCTCTCTCTCTCTTTCTCTCTCTCTCTCTTTCTCTCTCTCTCTCTCTTTCTCTCTCTCTCTCTTTCTCTCTCTCTCTCTTTCTCTCTCTCTCTCTTTCTCTCTCTCTCTCTTTCTCTCTCTCTCTCTTTCTCTCTCTCTCTTTCTCTCTCTCTCTTTCTCTCTCTCTCTCTCTTTCTCTCTCTCTCTCTCTTTCTCTCTCTCTCTCTCCTCTCACTCTCCCTCTCTCTCTCCCTCTCTCTCTCTCTCTCTCTTTCTTTCTTTCTTTCTCACCCTAGCCCCTACCCTAGCCCCTACCCTAGCCCTGTCTTTCACCAGGGTGGCCTCGAACTCAGAAACTGACTGCTTCTGCCTACAGAGTGCTCTCATTAAGAGCTTGAGCCACCACTGAATGTCCGGTTTTCTAAGCCTTACCTTGCTCTTGGTGTCTGTTCTCAGCTGTGAAACCCTAATTAACACAAGTAGGCAGTCCTGGGTCAGCATGAGCTACAGACTGAGGACTTTTCTAAAAACAAATAAAACAAAACAAAACAACAAATAGAAATAATAAAATACATAAATTAAGCAACCACAGCACAGCTTATCTCTATCTAGGTGGTACTCAGTAATACCAGCAGTTGGCCTGTGACACCGCAGCTCACTATATGTGAGGCTGTGTTTATGTACATCATATGCAGACCATAAGAGGGATTTAGATTCTCCAGAATCTGACACCCTCTTCTGGAGTGTCTGAACAGCTACAGTGTACTTATATCTAATAAATAAATAAATAAATAAATAAATAAATAAATAAACATTTTTTTAAAAAAAAGGATAAGAAAGAAAGAAAGACCAGGCAGGCCTGCCATCCTTATCACTGTCTGTATGTCTGTCTGTCTGATCCCCTGGAACTGGAGATGGGCCACCATATAGTTGCTGGTAGTTGATCCCAGGTACTGGAAGAGGAGAAAATGCTGTTAATTGTTGAGCTTTTAGAGTGGCCCCACCCTTCTTTAAATTTTTAGAAGTATATGTGAGGCTGTGTTTATGTACATCATATGCAGACCATAAGAGGGATTTAGATTCTCCAGAATCTGACACCGTCTTCTGGAGTGTCTGAACAGCTACACTGTACTTATATCTAATAAATAAATAAATAAATAAATAAATAAATAAATAAATAAATAAATAAATAAACATTTTGTAAAAAGGATAAGACAGAAAGAAAGACCAGGCAGGCCTGCCATCCTTATCCTTGTCTGTCTGTCTGTCTGTCTGATACCCTGGGAGTGGAGATGGGCCACCATATAGTTTCAGGTAGTTGATCCCACGTTCTCTGGAAGAAGAGAAAATGCTGTTAATTGTTGAGCCCTTTCAGTGGGCCCACCCATCGTTTAATTTTTAGAAGTATATGTGAGGCTGTGTTTATGTACATCATATGCAGACCATAAGAGGGATTTAGATTCTCCAGAAGATGACAACCTCTTCTGGAGTGTCTGAAGACAGCTACAGTGTACTTATATATAATAAATACATAAATAAATAAATAAACATTATTTTAAAAGGATAAGAAAGAAAGAAAGACCAGGCAGTCCTGCCCTCCTTATCTCTGTCTGTCTGTCTGTCTGATCCCCTGGAACTGGAGATGGGCCACCATATAGTTGCTGGTAGTTGATCCCAGGTTCTGTGGAAGAAGAGACAATGCTGTTAATGGTTGAGCCTTTTCAGTGGCCCCACCCATCTTAAATTTTTAGAAGTGTATGTGAATCTGTGTTTATGTCCATCATATGCAGACCATAAGAGGGATTTATATTCTCCAGAATCTGACACCCTCTTCTAGAGTGTCTGAAGACAGCTACAGTGTACTTATATCTAATAAATACATAAATAAATAAATAAATATTTTTTAAAAAGGATAAGAAAGAAAGAAAAACCAGGGAGGCCTGCCACCCTTGTCTGTCTGTCTCTTTGTCTGCCTGATCCCCTGGAACTGGAGATGGGCCACCATATAGTTGCTGGTAGTTGATCCCAGGTTCTCTGGTAGAGGAGACAATCCTGTTAATTGTTGAGCCCTCTCAGTGGCCCCACACATCTTTAAATTTTTAGAAGTATATGTGAGGCTGTGTTTATGTACATCATAAGCAGACCATAAGAGGGATTTAGATTCTCCAGAATCTGACACCCTCTTCTGGAGTGTCTGAAGACAGCTACAGTGTACTTATATCTAATAAATACATAAATAAATGTATAAATAAACTTTTTTTAAAAAAGGATAAGAAAGAATGAAAGACCAGGCAGGCCTGCCATCCTTATCACTGTCTGTATGTCTGTCTGTCTGATCCCCTGGAACTAGAGATGGGCCACCATATAGTTGCTGGTAGTTGATCCCAGGTACTCTGGAAGAGGAGACAATGCTGTTAATTGTTGAGCCCTTTCAGTGGCGCCACCCAACTTTAAATATTTAGAAGTATATGTGAGGCTGTGTTTATGTACATCATATGCAGACCATAAGAGGGATTTAGATTCTCCAGAATCTGACACCCTCTTCTGGAGTGTCGGAAGACAGCTAGAGTGTACTTATATCTAATAAATAAATAGATAAATAAATAAATAAATAAACATTTTTTAAAAAGGAAAAGAAAGAAAGAAAGACCAGGCAGGCCTGCCATCCATATCTCTCTCTGTCTGTCTGTCTGTGTATCTGATCCCCGGGAACTGGAGATGGGCCACCATATAGTTGCTGGTAGTTGATCCAAGGTTCTCTGGAAGAGGAGACAATGCTGTTAATTGTTGAGCCCTTTCAGTGGCCCCACACTTCTTTAAATATTTAGAAGTATATGTGAGGCTGTGTTTATGTACATCATATTCAGATTATAAGAGGATTTAGATTCTCCAGAATCTGACACCCTCTACTGGAGTGTCTGAAGACAGCTACAGTGTACTTATATATAATAAATTCATAAATGAATAAATATATGAATAAATAAATAAATAAATAAACATTTTTTTAAAAGGATAAGAAAGAAAGTAAGACCAGGCAGGCCTCCCATCCTTATCTCTGTCTGTCTGTCTGTCTGATCCCCTGGAACTGGAGATGGGCCACCATATAGTTGCTGGTAGTTGATCCAAGGTTCTCTGGAAGAGGAGACAATGCTGTTAATTGTTGAGCGCTTTCAGTGGCCCCACACTTCTTTAAATATTTAGAAGTATATGTGAGGCTGTGTTTATGTACATCATATTCAGATTATAAGAGGATTTAGATTCTCCAGAATCTGACACCCTCTACTTGAGTGTCTGAAGACAGCTACAGTGTACTTATATATAATAAATACGTAAATAAATAAATAAATAAACATTTTTTAAAAAGGATAAGAAAGAAAGTAAGACCAGGCAGGCCTGCCATCCTTATCTCTGTCTGTCTGTTTGTTTGTCTGATCACCTGGAACTGGAGATGGGCTACCATATAGTTGCTGGTAGTTGATACCAGGTTCTCTGGAAGAGGAGACAATGCTGTTAATTGTTGACCCCTATTTGTGGCCCTACCCATCGTTAAATTTTTAGAAGTGTATGTGAGGCTTGTTTATGTACATCATATGCAGACCAGAAGAGGGATTTAGATTCATCAGTATCTGACACCCTCTTCTGGAGTGTCTGAAGACAGCTACAGTGTACTTATATCTAATAAATACATAAATAAATAAATAAATAAATAAATAAATAAATAAATAAACATTATTTAAACCGGATAAGAAAGAAAGAAAGACCAGGCAGGCCTGCCATCCTTATCTCTGTCTGTCTGTCTGTCTGTCTGTTTGTCGTTCTGATCCCCTCGAACTGGAGATGGGACACCATATAGGTGCTGGTAGTTGATCCCAGGTTCTCTGGAAGAGGAGACAATGCTGTTAATTGTTAAGCCCTTTCAGTGGCCCCACCCATCGTTAAATTTTTAGTAGTATATGTGACGCTGTGTTTATGTACATCATTCAGACCATAAGAGGGATTTAGATTCTCCAGAATCTGAAACCCTCTTCTGGATTGTCTGAAGACAGCTAAGTTGTACTTATATCTAATAAATACATACATAAATAAATAAATAAATAAATAAATAAATAAATAAATAAATAAACTTTATTTTAAAAGGATAAGAAAGAAAGAAAGACCAGGCAGGACTGCCCTCTTTATCTCTGTCTGTCTGTCTGTCTGTCTGATCACCTGGAACTGGAGATGGGCCACCATATAGTTGCTGGTAGTTGATCCCAGGTTCTCTGGAAGAAGAGACAATGCTGTTAATTTATGAGCCCTTTCAGTGGCCCCACCCATCTTAAATTTTTAGAAGTGTATGTGAATCTGGGTTTATGTCCAACATATGCAGACCATATGAGGGATTTATATTCTCCAGAATCTGACACCCTCTTCTGGAGTGTCTGAAGACAGCTACAGTGTACTTATATCTAATAAATACATAAATAAATAAATAAATAAATATTTTTTAAAAAGAATAAGAAAGAAAGAAAAACCAGGGAGGCCTGCCACCCTTGTCTGTCTGTCTCTTTGTCTGCCTGATCCCCTGGAACTGGAGATGGGCCACCATATAGTTGCTGGTAGTTGATCCCAGGTTCTCTGGTAGAGGAGACAATCCTGTTAATTGTTGAGCCCTCTCAGTGGCCCCACACATCTTTAAATTTTTAGAAGTATATGTGAGGTTGTGTTTATGTACAACATATGCAGACCATAAGAGGGATTTAGATTCTCCAGAAGATGACACCCTCTTCTAGAGTGTCTGACGACAGCTACAGTGTACTTATATCTAATAAATACATAAATAAATAAATAAATAAATAAATAAATAAACATTTTTTTAAAAGTATAAGAAAGAAAGAAAGACCAGGCAGGCCTCCATCCTTATCTCTGTCTCTCTGTCAGACTGTCTGATACCCTGGAACTGGAGATTGGCCACCATATAGTTGCTGGTAGTTTATCCAAGGTTCTCTGGAAGAGGAGGCAATGCTGTTAATTGTTGAGCCATTTCTGGGGCCCCATCCATCTTTAAATTTTTAGAAGAAAATGTGAGTCTGTGTTTATGTACATCATATGCAGACCATAAGAGGGTTATAGATTCTCCAGAATCTGACACCCTCTTCTGGAGTGTCTGAAGACAGCTACAGTGTACTTATATATAATAAATAAATAAATAAATAAATAAATAAATAAATAAACATTTTTTAAAAAGGATAAGAAAGAAATTAAGACCAGGCAGGCCTGCCATCCTTATCTCTCTCTGTCTGTCTGTCTGTCTGTCTGATCCCCTGGAACTGGAGATGGGCCACCATATAGTTTCTGGTAGTTGATCCAAGGTTCTCTGGAAGAGGAGACAATGCTGTTAATTGTTGAGCCCTTTCAGTGGCCCCACACTTCTTTAAATATTTAGAAGTATATGTGAGGCTGTGTTTATGTACATCATATTCAGATTATAAGAGGATTTAGATTCTCCTGAATGTGACACACTCTACTGGAGTGTCTGAAGACAGCTACAGTGTGCTTATAATAAATAAATAAATAAATAAATAAATAAATAAATAAATAAATAAATAAATAAACATTTTTTAAAAAGAATAAGAAAGAAAGCAAAACCAGGCAGGCCTGCCATCCTTATCTCTGTCTGTCTGTCTGTCTGTCTGATCCCCTGGAACTGGAGATGGGCTACCATATAGTTGCTGGTAGTTGATCCCAGGTTCTCTGGAAGAGGAGACAATGCTGTTAATTGTTGAACCCTATCAGTGGCCCCACCCATCTTTAAATTTGTAGAAGTGTATGTGAGGCTGTGTTTATGTACATCATATGCAGACCAGAAGAGGGATTTAGATTCATCAGAATCTGACATCCTCTTCTGGAGTGTCTGAAGACAGCTACAGTGTACTTATATCTAATAAATAAATAAATAAATAAATAAATAAATAAATAAATGAATGAATAAATAAATAAATAAACATTTTAAAAAAGGATATGAAAGAAAGAAAAATCAGGCAGGCTGCCATCCTTATCTCTGTCTGTCTGTCTGTCTATCTGATCCCCTGCAACTTGAGATGGGCCACCATATAGTTGCTGGTATTTGATCCCAAGTTCTCTGGAAAAGGAGACAATGGTGTTAATTGTTGAGCCCTTTCAGTGGGCCCACCCATCTTTAAATTTTTAGAAGTATATGTGAGGCTGTGTTTATGTACATCATATGCAGACCATAAGAGGGATTCAGATTCTCCAGAATATGACACCCTCTTCTAGAGTGTCTGAAGACAGCTACAGTGTACTTATATCTAATAAATACATAAATAAATAAATAAACATTATTTAAAAAGGATAAGAAAGAAAGAAAGACCAGGCAAGCCTGCCACCTTCTCTGTTTGTCTGTCTGTCTGTCTATATGTCAGATCCCCTGGAACTGGAGATGGGCCACCATATAGTTGCTGGTAGTTGATCCCAGGTTCTCTGGAAGAGGAGACAATGCTGTTAATTGTTGAGCCCTTTCAGTGGCCCCACCCATCTTTAAATTTTTAGAAGTATATGTGAGGCTGTGTTCATGTACATCATATGCAGAAAATAAGAGGGATATAGATTCTCCAGAATCTGACACCCTCTTCTAGAGTGTCTGAAGACAGCTACAGTGTACTTATATCTAATAAATACATAAATAAATAAATAAATGAATAAATGAATAAATAAATAAATAAACATTTTTTCAAAAGGATAAGAAAGAAAGAAAAATCAGGCAGGCTTGCCATCCTTATCTCTGTCTGTCTGTCTGTCTGTCTGTCTTATCCCCTGGAACTTGAGATGGGCCACCATATAGTTGCTTGTAGTTGATCCCACGTTCTCTGGAAGAAGAGAAAATGCTGTTAATTGTTGCGCCCTTTCAGTGGGCCCACCCATCGTTTAATTTTTAGAAGTATATGTGAGGCTGTGTTTATGTACATCATATGCAGACCATAAGAGGGATTTAGATTCTCCAGAATATGACACCCTCTTCTGGAGTGTCTGAAGACAGCTACAGTGTACTTATATCTAATAAATACATAAATAAATAAATAAATAAATAAACATTATTATAAAAGGATAAGAAAGAAAGAAAGACCAGGCAGTCCTGCCCTCCTTATCTCTGTCTGTCTGTCTGTCTGTGTGATCCCCTGGAACTGGAGATGGGCCACCATATAGTTGCTGGTAGTTGATCCCAGGTTCTGTGGAAGAAGAGACAATGCTGTTAATGGTTGAGCCTTTTCAGTGGCCCCACCCATCTTAAATTTTTAGAAGTGTATGTGAATCTGTGTTTATGTCCATCATATGCAGACCATAAGAGGGATTTAAATTCTCCAGAATCTGACACCCTCTTCTAGAGTGTCTGAAGACAGCTACAGTGTACTTATATCTAATAAATACATAAATAAATAAATAAATAAATATTTTTTAAAAAGGATAAGAAAGAAAGAAAAACCAGGGAGGCCTGCCACCCTTGTCTGTCTGTCTCTTTGTCTGCCTGATCCCCTGGAACTGGAGATGGGCCACCATATAGTTGCTGGTAGTTGATCCCAGGTTCTCTGGTAGAGGAGACAATCCTGTTAATTGTTGAGCCCTCTCAGTGGCCCCACACATCTTTAAATTTTTAGAAGTATATGTGAGGCTGTGTTTATGTACATCATAAGCAGACCATAAGAGGGATTTAGATTCTCCAGAATCTGACACCCTCTTCTGGAGTGTCTGAAGACAGCTACAGTGTACTTATATCTAATAAATACATAAATAAATGTATAAATAAACTTTTTTTAAAAAAGGATAAGAAAGAATGAAAGACCAGGCAGGCCTGCCATCCTTATCACTGTCTGTATGTCTCTCTGTCTGATCCCCTGGAACTAGAGATGGGCCACCATATAGTTGCTGGTAGTTGATCCCAGGTACTCTGGAAGAGGAGACAATGCTGTTAATTGTTGAGCCCTTTCAGTGGCGCCACCCAACTTTAAATATTTAGAAGTATATGTGAGGCTGTGTTTATGTACATCATATGCAGACCATAAGAGGGATTTAGATTCTCCAGAATCTGACACCCTCTTCTGGAGTGTCTGAAGACAGCTAGAGTGTACTTATATCTAATAAATAAATAGATAAATAAATAAATAAATAAACATTTTTTAAAAAGGATAAGAAAGAAAAAAAGACCAGGCAGGCCTGCCATCCATATCTCTGTCTGTCTGTCTGTCTGTGTATCTGATCCCCGGGAACTGGAGATGGGCCACCATATAGTTGCTGGTAGTTGATCCAAGGTTCTCTGGAAGAGGAGACAATGCTGTTAATTGTTGAGCCCTTTCAGTGGCCCCACACTTCTTTAAATATTTAGAAGTATATGTGAGGCTGTGTTTATGTACATCATATTCAGATTATAAGAGGATTTAGATTCTCCAGAATCTGACACCCTCTACTGGAGTGTCTGAAGACAGCTACAGTGTACTTATATATAATAAATTCATAAATGAATAAATATATGAATAAATAAATAAATAAATAAACATTTTTTTAAAAGGATAAGAAAGAAAGTAAGACCAGGCAGGCCTGCCATCCTTATCTCTGTCTGTCTGTCTGTCTGATCCCCTGGAACTGGAGATGGGCCACCATATAGTTGCTGGTAGTTGATCCAAGGTTCTCTGGAAGAGGAGACAATGCTGTTAATTTTTGAGCGCTTTCAGTGGCCCCACACTTCTTTAAATATTTAGAAGTATATGTGAGGCTGTGTTTATGTACATCATATTCAGATTATAAGAGGATTTAGATTCTCAAGAATCTGACACCCTCTACTGGAGTGTCTGAAGACAGCTACAGTGTACTTATATATAATAAATACATAAAAAAATAAATAAATAAACATTTTTTAAAAAGGATAAGAAAGAAAGTAAGACCAGGCAGGCCTGCCATCCTTATCTCTGTCTGTCTGTCTGTTTGTTTGTCTGATCACCTGGAACTGGAGATGGGCTACCATATAGTTGCTGGTAGTTGATACCAGGTTCTCTGGAAGAGGAGACAATGCTGTTAATTGTTGACCCCTATTTGTGGCCCTACCCATCGTTAAATTTTTAGAAGTGTATGTGAGGCTTGTTTATGTACATCATATGCAGACCAGAAGAGGGATTTAGATTCATCAGTATCTGACACCCTCTTCTGGAGTGTCTGAAGACAGCTACAGTGTACTTATATCTAATAAATACAAAAATAAATAAATAAATAAATAAATAAATAAATAAATAAACATTATTTAAAGCGGATAAGAAAGAAAGAAAGATCAGGCAGGCCTGCCATCCTTATCTCTGTCTGTCTGTGTGTCTGTCTGTTTGTCGTTCTGAATCCCTGGAACTGGAGATGGGCCACCATATAGGTGCTGGTAGTTGATCCCAGGTTCTCTGGAAGAGGAGACAATGCTGTTAATTGTTGAGCCCTTTCAGTGGCCCCACCCATCGTTAAATTTTTAGTAGTATATGTGACGCTGTGTTTATGTACATCATTCAGACCATAAGAGGGATTTAGATTCTCCAGAATCTGACACCCTCTTCTGGATTGTCTGAAGACAGCTACAGTGTACTTCTATCTAATAAATAAATAAATAAATAAATAAATAAATAAATAAATAAATAAATAATAAACATTATTTAAACCGGATAAGAAATAAAGAAAGACCAGGCAGGCCTACCATCCTTATCTCTGTCTGTCTGTCTGTCTGTCGTTCTGATCCCCTGGATCTGGAGATGGGCCACCATATAGTTGCTGTTAGTTGATCCCAGGTTCTCTGGAAGAGGAGACAATGGTGTTAATTGTTGAGCGCTTTCAGTGGCCCCACCCATCGTTAAATTTTTAGTAGTATATGTGAGGCTGTGTTTATGTACATTATATGCAGACCATAAGAGGGATTTAGATTCTCCAGAATCTGACACCCTCTTCTGGAGTGTCTGAAGACAGCTACAGTGTACTTATATCTAATAAACATATAAATAAATAAATAAACATTTTTTTAAAAAGGATAAGAAAGAAAGAAAGACCAGGCAGGCCTGCCATCCTTATGTCTGTCAGTCTGTCTTTCTGTAAGTCTGTCTGATCCCTTGGAACTGGAGATGGGCCACGATATAGTTGCTGTTAGTTGATCCCAGGTTCTCTGGAAGAGGAGACAATGCTGTTAATTGTTGAGCCCTTTCAGTGGCTCCACCTATCTTTAAATTTTTAGAAGTATATGTTAGGCTGTGTTTATGTACATCATATGCAGACCATAAGAGGTATTTAGTTTCTCCAGAATCTGACACCCTCTTCTGGAGTGTCTGAAGACAACTACAGTGTACTTATATCTAATAAATAAATACATAAATAAATAAATATATAAATAAATAAATAAATAAATAAATAAATAAATAAACATTATTTTAAAAGGATAAGAAAGAAAGAAAGACCAGGCAGGCCTGCCCTCCTTATCTCTGTCTGTATGTCTGTCTGTCTGTCTGTCTGATCCCCTGGAACTCGAGATGGACCACCATATAGTTGCTTGTAGTTGATCCCAGGTTCTCTGGAAGAAGAGACAATGCTGTTAATTGTTGAGCCCTTTCAGTGGCCCCACCCATCTTTAGATTTTTAGAAGTGTATGTGAATCTGTGTTTATGTCCATCATATGCAGACCATAAGAGGGATTTATATTCTCCAGAACCTGACACCCTCCTCTGGATTGTTTGAAGACAGCTACATTGTACTTATATCTAATAAATACATAAATAAATAAATAAACATTTTTTAAAAAGGATAAGAAAGAAAGAAAAACCATGGAAGCTTGCCACCCTTGTCTGTCTGTCTCTTTGTCTGTCTGATCCCCTGCAACTGGAGATGGGCCACCATATAGTTGCTGGTAGTTGATCCCAGGTTCTCTGGTAGAAGAGACAATGCTGTTAATTGTTGAGCCCTTTCAGTGGCCCCACACATCTTTAAATTTTTAGAAGTATATGTGAGGCTGTGTTTATGTACATCATATGCACACCATAAGAGGGATTTAGATTCTCCAGAATCTGACACCCTCTTCTGGAGTGTCTGAAGACAGCTACAGTGTACTTATATATAATAAATAAATAAATAAATAAATAAATAAATAAATAAATAAATAAATAAATAAATAAATAAACATTTTTTAAAAAGGATAAGAAAGAAAGTAAAACCAGGCAGGCCTGCAATCCTTGTCTGTCTATCTGTCTGTCTGTCTGATCCCCTGGAACTGGAGATGGGCCACCATATAGTTGCTGCTAGTTGATCCCAGGTTCTCTCGTAGAGGAGACAATGCTGTTAATTGTTGAGCCGTTTCAGTGGCCCCACACATCTTTAAATTTTTAGAAGTATATGTGAGGCTGTGTTTATGTACATCATATGCAGACCATAAGAGGGATTTAGATTCTCCAGAATATGACACCCTCTTCTAAAGTGCCTGAAGACAGCTACAGTGTACTTATATCTAATAAATACATATATGAATAAATAAACATTTTTAAAATGTATAAGAAAGAAAGAAAAACCAGGCAGGTCTGCAATCCTTGTCTGTCTGTCTGTATATATGTCTGTCTGATCCCCTAAAACCTGAGATGGGCCACAATATAGTTGCTGGTAGTTGATCCCAGGTCCTTTTGAAGACGAGACAATGCTGTTAATTGTTGAGCCCTTTCAGTGGCCCCACCCATTTTTAAATTTTTAGAAGTATATGTGATGCTGTGTTTATGTACATCATATGCAGACCATAAGAGGGATATAGATTCTCCAGAATCTGACACCCTCTTCTGGAGTGTCTGAAGACAGCTACAGTGTACTTATATCTAATAAATAAATAAATAAATAAATAAATAAATAAATGAATAAATAAATAAATGAATAAATAAATAAATAAACATTTTTAAAAAGGATAAGTAAGAAAGAAAAATCAGGCAGGCCTGCCATCCTTATCTCTGTCTGTCTGTCTGTCTGTCTGATGCCCTGCAACTTGAGATGGGCCACCATATAGTTGCTGGTATTTGATCCCAAGTTCTCTGGAAGAGGAGACAATGGTGTTAATTGTTGAGCCCTTTCAGTGGCCCCACCCATCCTTAAATTTTTAGAAGTGTATGTGAGGCTGTGTTCATGTACATCATATGCAGACCATAAGAGGGATATAGATTCTCCAGAATCAGACACCCTCTTCTGGAGAGTCTGAAGACAGCTACAGTGTACTTATATCTAATAAATACATAAATAAATATATAAATAAACATTTTTTTAAAAAAGATAAGAAAGAAAGACCAGGCAGGCCTGCCATCCTTATCACTGTCTGTATGTCTGTCTGTCTGATTCCCTGGAACTGGAGATGGGCCACAATATAGTTGCTGGTAGTTGATCCCAGGTTCTCTGGAATAGGAGACAATGCTGTTAATTGTTGAGCCCTTTCAGTGGCCCCACCCATCCTTAAATTTTTAGAAGTGTATGTGAGGCTGTGTTCATGTACATCATATGCAGACCATAAGAGGGATATAGATTCTCCAGAATCTGACACCCTCTTCTGGAGAGTCTGAAGACAGCTACAGTGTACTTATATCTAATAAATACATAAATAAATAAAAAAATGAATAATTGAATAAATAAATAAATAAATAAACATTTTTAAAAAGGATAAGAAAGCAAGAAAAATCAGGCAGGCCTGCCATCCTTATCTCTGTGTGTCTGTCCTTCTGTCTGTCTTATCCCATGGAATTTGAGATGGACCACCATATAGTTGCTGGTAGTTGATCCCACGTTCTTTGGAAGAAGAGAGAATGCTGTTAATTGTTGAGTCCTTTCAGTGGGCCCACCCATCTTTTAATTTTTAGAAGTATATGTGAGGCTGTGTTTATGTACATCACATGCAGACCATAAGAGGGATTTAGATTCTCCAGAAGATGACACCCTCTTCTAGAGTGTTTGAAGACAGCTACAGTGTACTTATATCTAATAAATAAATAAATAAATAAATAAATAAATAAATAAATAAAAAATAAACATTTTTTAAAAAAGATAAGACAGAAAGAAAGACCAGGCAGGCCTGCCATCCATATCTCTGTCTGTCTGTCTGTCTGTCTGTCAGTCTGATACCTGGGAACTGGAGATGGGCCACGAATAGTTGCTGGTAGTTGATCCCAGGTTCTCTGGAAGAGGAGACAATGCTGTTAATTGTTGAGCCCTTTCAGTGGCAACACCCATCTTTAAATATTTAGAAGTATATGTGAGGCTGTGTTTTTGTACATCATATGCAGACCATAAGAGGGATTTAGATTCTCCAGACTCTGACACCCTCTTCTGGAGTGTCTGAAGACAGCTACAGTGTACTTATATCTAATAAATAAATAGATAATAAATAAATAAATAAATAAATAAATAAATAAATAAACATTTTTTAAAAAGGATAAGAAAGAAAGTAAGACAAGGCAGGCCTGCCATCCTTATCTCTGTCTGTCTGTCTGTTTGTCTGTCTGATCCCCTGGAACTTGAGATGGGCCACCATATAGTTGCTGGTAATTGATCCAAGGATCTCTGGAAGAAGAGACAATGCTGTTAATTGTTGAGCCCTATCAGTGGCCCCACACTCATTTAAATATTTAGAAGTATATGTGAGGCTGTGTTTATGTACATCATATTCAGATTATAAGAGGATTTAGATTCTCCAGAATCTGACACCCTCTACTGGAGTGTCTGAAGACAGCTACAGTGTACTTATATATAATAAATACATAAAAAATAAATAAATAAACATTTTTTAAAAAGGATAAGAAAGAAAGTAAGACCAGGCAGGCCTGCCATCCTTATCTCTGTCTGTCTCTCTGTCTGTCTGATCCCCTGGAACTGGAGATGGGCTACCATATAGTTGCTGGTAGTTGATACCAGGTTCTCTGGAAGAGGAGACAATGCTGTTAATTGTTGACCCCTATTTGTGGCCCTACCCATCTTTAAATTTTTAGAAGTGTATGTGAGGCTGTGTTTATGTACATCATATGCAGACCAGAAGAGGGATTTAGATTCATCAGTATCTGACACCCTCTTCTGGAGTGTCTGAAGACAGCTACAGTGTACATATATATAATAAATAAATAAATAAATAAATAAATAAATAAATAAATAAATAAATAAATAAACATTATTTAAATCGGATAAGAAGGAAAGAAAACCAGGCAGTCCTGCCATCCTTATCTCTGTCTGTCTGTTTGTCTGTCTGTCTGTCGTTCTGATCCCCTGGAACTGGAGATGGGCCACCATATAGGTGCTGGTAGTTGATCCCAGGTTCTCTGGAAGAGGAGACAATGCTGTTAATTGTTGAGCCCTTTCAGTGGCCCCACCCATCGTTAAATTTTTAGTAGTATATGTGAGGCTGTGTTTATGTACATCATATGCAGACCATAAGAGGGATTTAGATTCTCCAGAATGTGACACCATCTTCTGGAGTGTCTGAAGACAGCTTCAGTGAACTTATATCTAATAAATAAATAATAAATAAATAAATAAATAAATAAATAAACATTATTTAAACCGGATAAGAAAAAAAGAAAGACCAGGCAGGCCTACCATCCTTATCTCTGTCTGTCTGTCTGTCTGTCGTTCTGAAACCCTGGAACTGGAGATGGGCCACCATATAGGTGCTGGTAGTTGATCCCAGGTTCTCTGGAAGAGGAGACAATGCTGTTAATTGTTGAGCGCTTTCAGTGGCCCCACCCATCGTTAAATTTTTAGTAGTATATGTGCGGCTGTGTTTATGTACATCATATGCAGACCATAAGAGGGTTTTAGATTCTCCAGAATCTGACACCCTCTACTGGAGTGTCTGAAGACAGCTACAGTGTACTTATATCTAATAAATAAATAAATAAATAAATAAATAAATAAATAAATAAACATTATTTTAAAAGGATAAGAAAGAAAGACCAGGCAGGCCTGCCCTCCTTATCTCTGTCTGTATGTCTGTCTGTCTGTCTGTCTGATCCCCTGGAACTCGAGATGGGCCACCATATAGTTGCTTGTAGTTGATCCCAGGTTCTCTGGAAGAAGAGACAATGCTGTTAATTGTTGAGCCCTTTCAGTGGCCACACCCATCTTTAAATTTTTAGAAGTGTCTGTGAATCTGTGTTTATGTCCATCATATGCAGACCATAAGAGGGATTTATATTCTCCAGAATCTGACACCATCTTCTGGATTGTTTGAAGACAGCTACATTGTACTTATATCTAATAAATACATAAATAAATAAATAAACATTTTTTAAAAGGATAAGAAAGAAAAAAAAAAAAAACCAAGGAGGCCTGCCACCCTTGTCTGTCTGTCTCTTTGTCTGTCTGATCCCCTGCAACATGAGATGGGCCACCATATAGTTGCTGGTAGTTGATCCCAGGTTCTCTGGTAGAGGAGACAATCCTGTTAATTGTTGAGCCCTTTCAGTGGACCCAAACATCTTTAAATTTTTAGAAGTATATGTGAGGCTGTGTTTATGTACACAATATGCAGACCATAAGAGGGATTTAGATTCTCCAGAATCTGACACCCTCTTCTGGAGAGTCTGAAGACAGCTACAGTGTACTTATAATAAATAAATAAATAAATAAATAAATAAATAAATAAATAAATAAATAAATAAACATTTTTTAAAAAGGATAAGAAAGAAAGTAAAACCAGGCAGGCCTGCAATCCTTGTCTGTCTATCTGTCTGTCTGTCTGATCCCCTGGAACTGGAGATGGGCCACCATATAGTTGCTGGTAGTTCATCCCAGGTTCTCTGGTAGAGGAGACAATGCTGTTAATTGTTGAGCCGATTCAGTGACCCCACACATCTATAACTTTTTAGAAGTATATGTGAGGCTTTGTTTATGTACATCATATGCAGACCATAAGAGGGATTTAGATTCTCCAGAATATGACACCCTCTTCTGAAGTGCCTGAAGACAGCTACAGTGTACTTATATCTAATAAATACATATATAAATAAATAAACATTTTTAAAATGTATAAGAAAGAAAGAAAAACCAGGCAGGTCTGCAATCCTTGTCTGTCTGTCTGTATGTATGTCTGTCTGATCCCCTGGAACTGGAGATGGGCCACAATATAGTTGCTGGTAGTTGATCCCAGGTCCTTTTGAAGATGAGACAATGCTGTTAATTGTTGAGCCCTTTCAGTGGCCCCACCCATCTTTAAATTTTTAGAAGTATATGTGACGCTGTGTTTATGTACATCATATGCAGTCCATAAGAGGGATATAGATTCTCCAGAATCTGACACCCTCTTCTGGAGAGTCTGAAGACAGCTACAGTGTACTTATATCTAATAAATACATAAATAAATAAATAAATAAATAAATAAATAAATAAATAAATAAATAAATAAATGAATAAATAAATAAATAAACATTTTTAAAAAGGATATGAAAGAAAGAAAAATCAGGCAGGACTGCCATCCTTATCTCTGTCTGTCTGTCTGTCTGTCTGTCTGATCCCCTGGAACTGGAGATGGGCCACTATATAGTTGCTGGTAGTTGATCCCAGGTTGTCTGGAAGAAGAGACAATGCTGTTAATTGTTGAGCCCTTTCAGTGTCCCCACCCATCTTAAATTTTTAGAAGTGTATGTGAATCTGTGTATATGTCCATCATATGCAGACCATAAGAAGGATTTATATTCTCCAGAATCTGACACCCTCTTCTAGAGTGTCTGAAGACAGCTACAGTGTACTTATATCTAATAAATAAATAAATAAATAAATAAATAAATAAATAAATAAATAAATAAATATTTTTTAAAAAGTATAAGAAAGAAAGAAAAGCCAGGGAGGCCTGCCACTCTTGTCTGTCTGTCTCTTTGTCTGCCTGATCCCCTGAAACTGAAGATGGGCCACCATATAGTTGCTGGTAGTTGATCCCAGTTTCTCAGGTAGAGGAGACAATGCTGTTAATTGTAGAGACCTCTCAGTGCCCCCCCCCACCTTTAAATTTTTAGAAGTAAATGTGAGGCTGTGTTTATGTACATCATATGCAGACCATAAGAGGGATTTAGATTCTCAAGTATCTGACACCCTCTTCTTGAGTGTCTGAAGACAGCTACAGTGTACTTATATCTAATAAATACATAAATAAATATATAAATAAACATTTTTTTAAAAAGGATAAGAAAGAAAGAAAGAAAGACCAGGCCGGCCTGCCATCCTTATCACTGTCTGTATGTCTGTCTGTCTGATCCCCTGGAATTGGTAATGGGCCACCATATAGTTGCTGGTAGTTGATCCCAGGTACTCTGGAAGAGGAGACAATGCTGTTAATTGTGAGCTTTTAGAGTGGCCCCACCCTTCTTTAAATTTTTAGAAGTATATGTGAGGCTGTGTTTATGTACATCATATGCAGACCATAAGAGGGATTTAGATTCTCCAGAATCTGACACCCTCTTCTGGAGTGTCTGAACAGCTACAGTGTACTTATATCTAATAAATAAATAAATAAATAAATAAATAAATAAATAAATAAATAAAAAATAAACATTTTTTAAAAAAGATAAGACAGAAAGAAAGACCAGGCAGGCCTGCCATCCATATCTCTGTCTGTCTGTCTGTCTGTCTGTCAGTCTGATACCTGGGAACTGGAGATGGGCCACGAATAGTTGCTGGTAGTTGATCCCAGGTTCTCTGGAAGAGGAGACAATGCTGTTAATTGTTGAGCCCTTTCAGTGGCGCCACCCATCTTTAAATATTTAGAAGTATATGTGAGGCTGTGTTTTTGTACATCATATGCAGACCATAAGAGGGATTTAGATTCTCCAGAATCTGACACCCTCTTCTGGAGTGTCTGAAGACAGCTACAGTGTACTTATATCTAATAAATAAATAGATAATAAATAAATAAATAAATAAATAAACATTTTTTAAAAAGGATAAGAAAGAAAGTAAGACAAGGCAGGCCTGCCATCCTTATCTCTGTCTGTCTGTCTGTCTGTCTGTCTGATCCCCTGGAACTTGAGATGGGCCACCATATAGTTGCTGGTAATTGATCCAAGGATCTCTGGAAGAAGAGACAATGCTGTTAATTGTTGAGCCCTATCAGTGGCCCCACACTTATTTAAATATTTAGAAGTATATGTGAGGCTGTGTTTATGTACATCATATTCAGATTATAAGAGGATTTAGATTCTCCAGAATCTGACACCCTCTACTGGAGTGTCTGAAGACAGCTACAGTGTACTTATATATAATAAATACATAAAAAAATAAATAAATAAACATTTTTTAAAAAGGATAAGAAAGAAATAAGACCAGGCAGGCCTGCCATCCTTATCTCTGTCTGTCTGTCTGTCTGTCTGATCCCCTGGAACTGGAGATGGGCTACCATATAGTTGCTGGTAGTTGATACCAGGTTCTCTGGAAGAGGAGACAATGCTGTTAATTGTTGACCCCTATTTGTGGCCCTACCCATCTTTAAATTTTTAGAAGTGTATGTGAGGCTGTGTTTATGTACATCATATGCAGACCAGAAGAGGGATTTAGATTCATCAGTATCTGACACCCTCTTCTGGAGTGTCTGAAGACAGCTATAGTGTACATATATATCATAAATAAATAAATAAATAAATAAATAAATAAATAAATAAACATTATTTAAATCGGATAAGAAGGAAAGAAAACCAGGCAGTCCTGCCATCCTTATCTCTGTCTGTCTGTCTGTCTGTCTGTCTGTCTGTCTGTCTGTCGTTCTGATCCCCTGGAACTGGAGATGGGCCACCATATAGGTGCTGGTAGTTGATCCCAGGTTCTCTAGAAGAGGACACAATGCTGTTAATTGTTGAGCCCTTTCAGTGGCCCCACCCATCGTTAAATTTTTAGTAGTATATGTGAGGCTGTGTTTATGTACATCATATGCAGACCATAAGAGGGATTTAGATTCTCCAGAATGTGACACCATCTTCTGGAGTGTCTGAAGACAGCTTCAGTGAACTTATATCTAATAAATAAATAATAAATAAATAAATAAATAAACATTATTTAAACCGGATAAGAAAAAAAGAAAGACCAGGCAGGCCTACCATCCTTATCTCTGTCTGTCTGTCTGTCTGTCGTTCTGATCCCCTGGAACTGGAGATGGGCCACCATATAGGTGCTGGTAGTTGATCCCAGGTTCTCTGGAAGAGGAGACAATGCTGTTAATTGTTGAGTGCTTTCAGTGGCCCCACCCATCGTTAAATTTTTAGTAGTATATGTGAGGCTGTGTTTATGTACATCATATGCAGACCATAAGAGGGTTTTAGATTCTCCAGAATCTGACACCCTCTTCTGGAGTGTCTGAAGACAGCTACAGTGTACTTATATCTAATAAATACATAAATAAATAAATAAATAAATAAATAAATAAATAAACATTATTTTAAAAGGATAAGAAAGAAAGAAAGACCAGGCAGGCCTGCCCTCCTTACCTCTGTCTGTATGTCTGTCTGTCTGATCCCCTGGAACTCGAGATGGGCCACCATATAGTTGCTTGTAGTTGATCCCAGGTTCTCTGGAAGAAGAGACAATGCTGTTAATTGTTGAGCCCTTTCAGTGGCCACACCCATCTTTAAATTTTTAGAAGTGTCTGTGAATCTGTGTTTATGTCCATCATATGCAGACCATAAGAGGGATTTATATTCTCCAGAATCTGACACCCTCTTCTGGATTGTTTGAAGACAGCTACATTGTACTTATATCTAATAAATACATAAATAAATAAATAAACATTTTTTAAAAGGATAAGAAAGAAAAAAAAATCCAAGGAGGCCTGCCACCCTTGTCTGTCTGTCTCTTTGTCTGTCTGATCCCCTGCAACATGAGATGGGCCACCATATAGTTGCTGGTAGTTGATCCCAGGTTCTCTGGTAGAGGAGACAATCCTGTTAATTGTTGAGCCCTTTCAGTGGACCCACACATCTTTAAATTTTTAGAAGTATATGTGAGGCTGTGTTTATGTACACAATATGCAGACCATAAGAGGGATTTAGATTCTCCATAATCTGACACCCTCTTCTGGAGTGTCTGAAGACAGCTACAGTGTACTTATATATAATAAATAAATAAATAAATAAATAAATAAATAAATAAATAAATAAATAAACATTTTTTTAAAAGGATAAGAAAGAAAGTAAAACCAGGCAGGCCTGCAATCCTTGTCTGTCTATCTGTCTGTCTGTCTGACCCCTGGAACTGGAGATGGGCCACCATATAGTTGCTGGTAGTTCATCCCAGGTTCTCTGGTAGAGGAGACAATGCTGTTAATTGTTGAGCCGATTCAGTGGCCCCACACATCTTTAACTTTTTAGAAGTATATGTGAGGCTGTGTTTATGTACATCATATGCAGACCATAAGAGGGATTTAGATTCTCCAGAATCTGACACCCTCTTCTGAAGTGTCTGAAGACAGCTACAGTGTACTTATATCTAATAAATACATATATAAATAAATAAACATTTTTAAAATGTATAAGAAAGAAAGAAAAACCAGGCAGGTCTGCAATCCTTGTCTGTCTGTCTGTATGTATGTCTGTCTGATCCCCTGGAACTGGAGATGGGCCACAATATAGTTGCTGGTAGTTGATCCCAGGTCCTTTTGAAGATGAGACAATGCTGTTAATTGTTGAGCCCTTTCAGTGGCCCCACCCATCTTTAAATTTTTAGAAGTATATGTGACGCTGTGTTTATGTACATCATATGCTGTCCATAAGAGGGATATAGATTCTCCAGAATCTGACACCCTCTTCTGGAGAGTCTGAAGACAGCTACAGTGTACTTATATCTAATAAATACATAAATAAATAAATAAATAAATAAATAAATAAATAAATAAATAAACAAATGAATAAATGAATAAATAAATAAATAAACATTTTTAAAAAGGATATGAAAGAAAGAAAAATCAGGCAGGACTGCCATCCTTATCTCTGTCTGTCTGTCTGTCTGTCTGATCCCCTGGAACTGGAGATGGGCCACTATATAGTTGCTGGTAGTTGATCCCAGGTTGTCTGGAAGAAGAGACAATGCTGTTAATTGTTGAGCCCTTTCAGTGGCCCCACCCATCTTAAATTTTTAGAAGTGTATGTGAATCTGTGTATATGTCCATCATATGCAGACCATAAGAGGGATTTATATTCTCCAGAATCTGACACCCTCTTCTAGATTGTCTGAAGACAGCTACAGTGTACTTATATCTAATAAATACATAAATAAATAAATAAATAAATATTTTTTAAAAAGTATAAGAAAGAAAGAAAAGCCAGGGAGGCCTGCCACTCTTGTCTGTCTGTCTCTTTGTCTGTCTGATCCCCTGAAACTGGAGATGGGCCACCATATAGTTGCTGGTAGTTGATCCCAGTTTCTCAGGTAGAGGAGACAATGCTGTTAATTGTAGAGACCTCTCAGTGGCACCCCCCACCTTTAAATTTTTAGAAGTAAATGTGAGGCTGTGTTTATGTACATCATTTGCAGACCATAAGAGGGATTTAGATTCTCAAGTATCTGACACCCTCTTCTGGAGTGTCTGAAGACAGCTACAGTGTACTTATATCTAATAAATACATAAATAAATATAAAAATAAACATTTTTTTAAAAAGGATAAGAAAGAAAGAAAGACCAGGCCGGCCTGCCATCCTTATCACTGTCTGTATGTCTGTCTGTCTGATCCCCTGGAATTGGTAATGGGCCACCATATAGTTGCTGGTAGTTGATCCCAGGTACTCTGGAAGAGGAGAAAATGCTGTTAATTGTTGAGCTTTTAGAGTGGCCCCACCCATCTTTAAATTTTTAGAAGTATATGTGAGGCTGTGTTTATGTACATCATATGCAGACCATAAGAGGGATTTAGATTCTCCAGAATCTGACACCCTCTTCTGGAGTGTCTGAAGACAGCTACAGTGTACTTATATCTAATAAATAAATAAATACATAAATAAATAAATAAATAAATAAATAAATAAATAAATAAATAAACATTTTTTAAAAAGGATAAGAAAGAAAGTAAAACCAGGCAGGCCTACAATCCTTGTCTGTCTATCTGTCTGTCTGTCTGACCCCTGGAACTGGAGATGGGCCACCATATAGTTGCTGGTAGTTCATCCCAGGTTCTCTGGTAGAGGAGACAATGCTGTTAATTGTTGAGCCGATTCAGTGGCCCCACACATCTTTAACTTTTTAGAAGTATATGTGAGGCTGTGTTTATGTACATCATATGCAGACCATAAGAGGGATTTAGAATCTCCAGAATATGACACCCTATTCTGAAGTGCCTGAAGACAGCTACAGTGTACTTATATCTAATAAATACATATATAAATAAATAAACATTTTTAAAATGTATAAGAAAGAAAGAAAAACCAGGCAGGTCTGCAATCCTTGTCTGTCTGTCTGTATGTATGTCTGTCTGATCCCCTGGAACTGGAGATGGGCCACAATATAGTTGCTGGTAGTTGATCCCAGGTCCTTTTGAAGATGAGACAATGCTGTTAATTGTTGAGCCCTTTCAGTGGCCCCACCCATCTTTAAATTTTTAGAAGTATATGTGACGCTGTGTTTATGTACATCAGATGCTGTCCATAAGAGGGATATAGATTCTCCAGAATCTGACACCCTCTTCTGGAGAGTCTGAAGACAGCTACAGTGTACTTATATCTAATAAATACATAAATAAATAAATAAATAAATAAATAAATAAATAAATAAACAAATGAATAAATGAATAAATAAATAAATAAACATTTTTAAAAAGGATATGAAAGAAAGAAAAATCAGGCAGGACTGCCATCCTTATCTCTGTCTGTCTGTCTGTCTGTCTGATCCCCTGGAACTGGAGATGGGCCACTATATAGTTGCTGGTAGTTGATCCCAGGTTGTCTGGAAGAAGAGACAATGCTGTTAATTGTTGAGCCCTTTCAGTGGCCCCACCCATCTTAAATTTTTAGAAGTGTATGTGAATCTGTGTATATGTCCATCATATGCAGACCATAAGAGGGATTTATATTCTCCAGAATCTGACACCCTCTTCTAGATTGTCTGAAGACAGCTACAGTGTACTTATATCTAATAAATACATAAATAAATAAATAAATAAATATTTTTTAAAAGTATAAGAAAGAAAGAAAAGCCAGGGAGGCCTGCCACTCTTGTCTGTCTGTCTCTTTGTCTGTCTGATCCCCTGAAACTGGAGATGGGCCACCATATAGTTGCTGGTAGTTGATCCCAGTTTCTCAGGTAGAGGAGACAATGCTGTTAATTGTAGAGACCTCTCAGTGGCACCCCCCACCTTTAAATTTTTAGAAGTAAATGTGAGGCTGTGTTTATGTACATCATTTGCAGACCATAAGAGGGATTTAGATTCTCAAGTATCTGACACCCTCTTCTGGAGTGTCTGAAGACAGCTACAGTGTACTTATATCTAATAAATACATAAATAAATATAAAAATAAACATTTTTTTAAAAAGGATAAGAAAGAAAGAAAGACCAGGCCAGCCTGCCATCCTTATCACTGTCTGTATGTCTGTCTGTCTGATCCCCTGGAATTGGTAATGGGCCACCATATAGTTGCTGGTAGTTGATCCCAGGTACTCTGGAAGAGGAGACAATGCTGTTAATTGTTGAGCTTTTAGAGTGGCCCCACCCATCTTTAAATTTTTAGAAGTATATGTGAGGCTGTGTTTATGTACATCATATGCAGACCATAAGAGGGATTTAGATTCTCCAGAATCTGACACCCTCTTCTGGAGTGTCTGAAGACAGCTACAGTGTACTTATATCTAATAAATAAATAAATAAATAAATAAATAAATAAATAAACATTTTTTAAAAAGGATAAGAAAGAAAGTAAAACCAGGCAGGCCTACAATCCTTGTCTGTCTATCTGTCTGTCTGTCTGACCCCTGGAACTGGAGATGGGCCACCATATAGTTGCTGGTAGTTCATCCCAGGTTCTCTGGTAGAGGAGACAATGCTGTTAATTGTTGAGCCGATTCAGTGGCCCCACACATCTTTAACTTTTTAGAAGTATATGTGAGGCTGTGTTTATGTACATCATATGCAGACCATAAGAGGGATTTAGAATCTCCAGAATATGACACCCTCTTCTGAAGTGCCTGAAGACAGCTACAGTGTACTTATATCTAATAAATACATATATAAATAAATAAACATTTTTAAAATGTATAAGAAAGAAAGAAAAACCAGGCAGGTCTGCAATCCTTGTCTGTCTGTCTGTATGTATGTCTGTCTGATCCCCTGGAACTGGAGATGGGCCACAATATAGTTGCTGGTAGTTGATCCCAGGTCCTTTTGAAGATGAGACAATGCTGTTAATTGTTGAGCCCTTTCAGTGGCCCCACCCTTCTTTAAATTTTTAGAAGTATATGTGACGCTGTGTTTATGTACATCATATGCTGTCCATAAGAGGGATATAGATTCTCCAGAATCTGACACCCTCTTCTGGAGAGTCTGAAGACAGCTACAGTGTACTTATATCTAATAAATACATAAATAAATAAATAAATAAATAAATAAATAAATAAACAAATGAATAAATGAATAAATAAACATTTTTAAAAAGGATATGAAAGAAAGAAAAATCAGGCAGGACTGCCATCCTTATCTCTGTCTGTCTGTCTGTCTGTCTGATCCCCTGGAACTGGAGATGGGCCACTATATAGTTGCTGGTAGTTGATCCCAGGTTGTCTGGAAGAAGAGACAATGCTGTTAATTGTTGAGCCCTTTCAGTGGCCCCACCCATCTTAAATTTTTAGAAGTGTATGTGAATCTGTGTATATGTCCATCATATGCAGACCATAAGAGGGATTTATATTCTCCAGAATCTGACACCCTCTTCTAGATTGTCTGAAGACAGCTACAGTGTACTTATATCTAATAAATACATAAATAAATAAATAAATAAATATTTTTTAAAAAGTATAAGAAAGAAAGAAAAGCCAGGGAGGCCTGCCACTCTTGTCTGTCTGTCTCTTTGTCTGCCTGATCCCCTGAAACTGGAGATGGGCCACCATATAGTTGCTGGTAGTTGATCCCAGTTTCTCAGGTAGAGGAGACAATGCTGTTAATTGTAGAGACCTCTCAGTGGCACCCCCCACCTTTAAATTTTTAGAAGTAAATGTGAGGCTGTGTTTATGTACATCATTTGCAGACCATAAGAGGGATTTAGATTCTCAAGTATCTGACACCCTCTTCTGGAGTGTCTGAAGACAGCTACAGTGTACTTATATCTAATAAATACATAAATAAATATAAAAATAAACATTTTTTTAAAAAGGATAAGAAAGAAAGAAAGACCAGGCCGGCCTGCCATCCTTATCACTGTCTGTATGTCTGTCTGTCTGATCCCCTGGAATTGGTAATGGGCCACCATATAGTTGCTGGTAGTTGATCCCAGGTACTCTGGAAGAGGAGACAATGCTGTTAATTGTTGAGCTTTTAGAGTGGCCCCACCCTTCTTTAAATTTTTAGAAGTATATGTGAGGCTGTGTTTATGTACATCATATGCAGACCATAAGAGGGATTTAGATTCTCCAGAATCTGACACCCTCTTCTGGAGTGTCTGAACAGCTACAGTGTACTTATATCTAATAAATAAATAAATAAATAAATAAATAAATAAATAAATAAATAAATAAACATTTTTTAAAAAAGATAAGACAGAAAGAAAGACCAGGCAGGCCTGCCATCCATATCTCTGTCTGTCTGTCTGTCTGTCTATCAGTCTGATACCTGGGAACTGGAGATGGGCCAGGAATAGTTGCTGGTAGTTGATCCCATGTTCTCTGGAAGAGGAGACAATGCTGTTAATTGTTGAGCCCTATCAGTGGCCCCACACTTATTTAAATTTTTAGAAGTATATGTGAGGCTGTGTTTATGTACACAATATGCAGACCATAAGAGGGATTTAGATTCTCCATAATCTGACACCCTCTTCTGGAGTGTCTGAAGACAGCTACAGTGTACTTATATATAATAAATACATAAAAAAATAAATAAATAAACATTTTTTAAAAAGGATAAGAAAGAAAGTAAGACCAGGCAGGCCTGCCATCCTTATCTCTGTCTGTCTGTCTGTCTGTCTGATCCCCTGGAACTGGAGATGGGCTACCATATAGTTGCTGGTAGTTGATACCAGGTTCTCTGGAAGAGGAGACAATGCTGTTAATTGTTGACCCCTATTTGTGGCCCTACCCATCTTTTAATTTTTAGAAGTGTATGTGAGGCTGTGTTTATGTACATCATATGCAGACCAGAAGAGGGATTTAGATTCATCAGTATCTGACACCCTCTTCTGGAGTGTCTGAAGACAGCTACAGTGTACATATATATAATAAATAAATAAATAAATAAATAACTAAATAAATAAATAAATAAACATTATTTAAATCGGATAAGAAGGAAAGAAAACCAGGCAGTCCTGCCATCCTTATCTCTGTCTGTCTGTCTGTCTGTCTGTCGTTCTGATCCCGTGGAACTGGAGATGGGCCACCATATAGGTGCTGGTAGTTGATCCCAGGTTCTCTGGAAGAGGAGACAATGCTGTTAATTGTTGAGCCCTTTCAGTGGCCCCACCCATCGTTAAATTTTTAGTAGTATATGTGAGGCTGTGTTTATGTACATCATATGCAGACCATAAGAGGGATTTAGATTCTCCAGAATGTGACACCATCTTCTGGAGTGTCTGAAGACAGCTTCAGTGAACTTATATCTAATAAATAAATAAATAAATAAATAAATAAACATTATTTAAACCGGATAAGAAAAAAAGAAAGACCAGGCAGGCCTACCATCCTTATCTCTGTCTGTCTGTCTGTCTGTCGTTCTGATCCCCTGGAACTGGAGATGGGCCACCATATAGGTGCTGGTAGTTGATCCCAGGTTCTCTGGAAGAGGAGACAATGCTGTTAATTGTTGAGTGCTTTCAGTGGCCCCACCCATCGTTAAATTTTTAGTAGTATATGTGAGGCTGTGTTTATGTACATCATATGCAGACCATAAGAGGGTTTTAGATTCTCCAGAATCTGACACCCTCTTCTGGAGTGTCTGAAGACAGCTACAGTGTACTTATATCTAATAAATACATAAATAAATAAACATTTTTTAAAAAGGATAAGAAAGAAATAAAGAGCAGGCAGGCCTGCCAACCTTATCCTTGTCTGTCTGTCTGTCTGTCTGATCCCCTGGGAGTGGAGATGGGCCACCATATAGTTGCAGGTAGTTGATCCAAGGTTCTCTGGAAGAGGAGACAATGCTGTTAATTGCTGAGCCCTTTCAGTGGCCCCCCCCCACCTTTAAATTTTAAGAACTAAATGTGAGGCTGTGTTTATGTACATCATATGCAGACCATAAGAGGGATTTAGATTCTCCAGAATATGACACCTTCTTCTGGAGTGTCTGAAGACGGCTAGAGTGTACTTATATCTAATAAACATATAAATAAATAAATAAATAAATAAATAAATAAATAAACATTTTTTAAAAAGGATAAGAAAGAAAGAAAGCACAGGCAGACCTGCCATCCTTATCTCTGTCAGTCTGTCTGTCTGTCAGTCTGTCTGATCTCTTGGAACTGGAGATGGGCCACGATATAGTTGCTGTTAGTTGATCCCAGGTCTCTGGAAGAGGAGACAATGCTGTTAATTTGTGAGCCTTTTCAGTGGCTCCACCTATCTTTAAATTTTTAGAAGTATATGTTAGGCTGTGTTTATGTACATCATATGCAGACCATAAGAGGGATTTAGATTCTCCAGAATCTGACACCCTCTTCTGGAGTGTCTGAAGACAGCTACAGTGTACTTATATCTAATAAATACATAGATAAATAAATAAATAAATAAATAAATAAATAAATAAATAAACATTTTTTTAAAAGGATAAGAAAGAAATAAAGAGCAGGCAGGCCTGCCAACCTTATCATTGTCTGTCTGTCTGTCTGACTGATCCCCTGGAACTGGAGATGGGCCACCATATACTTGCTGGTAGTTGATCCCAGGTACTCTGGAAGAGGAGACAATGCTGTTAATTGTTGAGCTTTTAGAGTGGCCCCACCCTTCTTTAAATTTTTAGAAGTATATGTGAGGCTGTGTTTACGTACATCATATGCAGACCATAAGAGGGATTTAGATTCTCCAGAATCTGACACCATCGTCTGGAGTGTCTGAACAGTTACAGTGTACTTATATCTAAAAAAATATATAAAAAAAAAAAATAAATAAATAAATAAATAAATAAACATTTTTTAAAAAGGAAAAGACAGAAAGAAAGACCAGGCAGGCCTGCCATCCATATCTCTGTCTGTCTGTCTGTCTGTCAATCTGATACCTGGGAACTGGAGATGGGCCATGAATAGTTGCTGGTAGTTGATCCCAAGTTCTCTGGAGGAGGAAACAATGCTGTTAATTGTAGAGCCCTTTCAGTGGCGCCACCCATCTTTAAATATTTAGAAGTATATGTTAGGCTGTGTTTATGTACATCATATGCAGACCATAAGAGGGATTTAGATTCTCCAGAATCTGACACCCTCTTCTGGAGTGTCTGAAGACAGCTACAGTGTACTTATATCTAATAAATACATAGATAAATAAATAAATAAATAAATAAACATTTTTTTAAAAGGATAAGAAAGAAAGAAAGAACAGTCAGGCCTGCCATCCATTTCTCTGTCTGTCTGTCTGTCTGTCGATCTGATCCCCGGGAACTGGAGATGGGCCACCATATAGTTGCTGGTAGTTGATATCAGGTTCTCTGGAAGAGGAGACAATGCTGTTAATTGTTGACCCCTATTTGTGGCCCTACCCATCTTTAAATTTTTAGAAGTGTATGTGAGGCTGTGTTTATGTACATGATATGCAGACCAGAAGAGGGATTTAGGTTCATCAGTATCTGACACCCTCTTCTGGAGTGTCTGAAGACAGCTACAGTGTACTTATATCTAATAAATACATAAATAAATAAATAAATAAATAAATAAATAAATAAATAAACATTATTTAAACCGGATAAGAAAGAAAGAAAGACCAGGCAAGCCTGCCATCCTTATCTCTGTCTGTCTGTCTGTCTGTCTGTCTGTCGTTCTGTTCCCCTGGATCTGGAGATGGGCCACCATATAGGTGCTGGTAGTTGATCCCAGGTTCTCTGGTAGAGGAGACAATGCTGTTAATTGCTGAGCCCTTTCAATGGTCCCCCCACCTTTAAATTTTAAGAAGTAAATGTGAGGCTGTGTTTATGTACATCATATGCAGACCATAAGAGGGATTTAGATTCTCCAGAATCTGACACCCTCTTCTGGAGTGTCTGAAGACAACTACAGTGTACTTATATCTAATAAATAAATAAATAAATAAATAAATAAATAAATAAATAAATAAACATTATTTTAAAAGGATAAGAAAGAAAGAAAGACCAGGCAGGCCTGCCCTCCTTATCTCTGTCTGTATGTCTGTCTGTCTGTCTGTCTGATCCCCTGGAACTCGAGATGGACCACCATATAGTTGCTTGTAGTTGATCCCAGGTTCTCTGGAAGAAGAGACAATGCTGTTAATTGTTGAGCCCTTTCAGTGGCCCCACCCATCTTTAAATTTTTAGAAGTGTATGTGAATCTGTGTTTATGTCCATCATATGCAGATCATAAGAGGGATTTATATACTCCAGAATCTGAAACCCTATTCTGGAGTGTCTGAAGACAGCTACAGAGTACTTATATCTAATAAATACATAAATAAATAAACATTTTTTAAAAAGGATAAGAAAGAAAGAAAAACCAGAGAGGCCTGCCACCCTTGTCTGTCTGTCTCTTTGTCTGCCTGACCCCTGGAACTGGAGATGGGCCACCATATAGTTGCTGGTAGTTGATCCCAGGTTCTCTGGTAGAGGAGACAATGATGTTAATTGTTGAGCCCTTTCAGTGGCCCCACACATCTTAAATTTTTAGAAGTATATGTGAGGCTGTGTTTATGTACATCATATGCAGACCTTAAGAGGGATTTAGATTCTCCAGAATCTGACACAATCTTCTGGAGTGTCTGAAGACAGCTACAGTGTACTTACATATAATAAATAAATAAAGAAATAAATAAATAAACATTTTTTAAAAAGGATAAGAAAGAAAGTAAAACCAGGCAGGCCTGCAATCCTTGTCTGTCTGTCTGTCTGTCTGTCTGTCTGATCCCCTGGAACTGGAGATGGGCCACCATATAGTTGCGGCTAGTTGATCCCAGGTTCTCTGGTAGAGGAGACAATGCTGTTAATTTTTGAGCCTTTTCAGTGGCCCCACACATCTTTAAATTTATAGAAGTATATGTGAGGCTGTGTTTATGTACATCATATGCAGTCCATAAGAGGGATTTAGATTATCCAGAATATGACACCCTCTTCTGAAGTACCTGAAGACACCTACAGTGTACTTATATCTAATAAATACATATATAAATAAATAAACATTTTTTAAAATGTATAATAAAGAAAAAAAAAAACCAGGCAGGACTGCAATCCTTGTCTGTCTGTCTGTATGTATCTCTGTCTGATCCCCTGGAACTGGAGATGGGTCACCATATAGTTGCTGGTAGTTGATCCCAGGTTCTCTGGAAGAGGAGACAATGCTGTTAATTGTTGAGCCCTTTCAGTGGACCCACACATCTTTAAATTTTTAGAAGTATATGTGAGGCTGTGTTCATGTACATCATATGCAGACCATAAGAGGGATATAGATTCTCCAGAATCTGACACCCTCTTCTGGAGAGTCTGAAGACAGCTACAGTGTACTTATATCTAATAAATAAATAAATAAATAAATAAACATTTTTTTAAAAAAAATAAGAAAGAAAGAAAAATCAGGCAGGCCTGCCATCCTTATCTCTGTCTGTCTGTCTGTCTCTCTGTCTTATCCCCTGGAACTTGAGATGGGCCACCATATAGTTGCTGGTAGTTGATCCCACGTTCTCTGGAAGAAGAGACAATGCTGTGAATTGTTGAGCCCTTTCAGTGGGCCCACCCTTCTTTTAATTTTTAGAAGTATATGTGAGGCTGTGTTTATGTACATCATATGCAGACCATAAGAGGGATTTAGATTCTCCAGAAGATGACACCCTCTTCTAGAGGGTCTGAAGACAGCTACAGTGTACTTATATCTAATAAATACATAAATAAATAAATAAATAAATAAATAAATAAATAAATAAATAAATATTTTTTTTAACGTATAAGAAAGAAAGAAAGACCAGGCAGGCCTCCATCCTTATCTCTATCAGTCTGTCTGTCAGTCTGTCTGAACCCTTGGAACTGGAAATGGGCCACCATATAGTTGCTGTTAGTTGATCCCAGGTTCTCTGGAAGAGGAGACAATGCTGTTAATTGTTGAGCCCTTTCAGTGGCTCCACCTATCTTTAAATTTTTAGAAGTATATGTTAGGCTGTGTTTATGTACATCATATGCAGACCATAAGAGGGATTTAGATTCTCCAGATTTTGACACCCTCTTCTGGAATGTCTGAAGACTACTACAGTGTACTTATATCTAATAAATACATAAATAAATAAATAAATAAATAAATAAATAAATAAATAAATAAATAAATAAATAAATATTTTTTAAAAAGGATAAGAAAGAAAGAAAAACCAGGGAGGCCTGCCACCCTTTTCTGTCTGTCTCTTTGTCTGCCTGATCCCCTGGAACTGGAGATGGACCACCATATACTTGCTGGTAGTTGATCCCAGGTTCTCTGGGAGAGGAGACAATGCTGTTAATTGTTGAGCCCTCTCAGTGGCCCCACACATCTTTAAAATTTTAGAAGTATATGTCAGGCTGTGTTTATGTACATCATATGCAGACCATAAGAGGGATTTAGATTCTCCAGAATCTGACACCCTCTTCTGGAGTGTCTGAAGACAGCTACAGTGTACTTATATCTAATAAATACATAAATAAATACATAAATAAATAAATAAACATTTTTTAAAAAATGATAAGAAAAAAAGAAAGACCAGGCAGGCCTGCCATCCTTATCTCTGTCTGTCTGTCTGTCTGTCTGTCTGTCTGTCTGTCTGATCTTCTGGAACTGGAGATGGGCCACAATAGTGTCTGATAGTTGATCACAGGTTCTCTGGAAGAGGAGACAATGCTGTTAATTGTTTACCCTTATTTGTGGCCCCACCCATCTTTAAATTTTTAGAAGTATATGTGAGGCTGTGTTTATGTACATCATATGCAGACCATAAGAGGGATTTAGATTCTCCAGAAACTGACACACTCTAATGGAGTGTCTGAAGACACTTACAGTGTACCTATATCTAATAAATACATAAATAAATAAATAAACATTTCTTAAAAAGAATAAGAAAGAAAGAAAGACCAGGCAGGCCTCCATCCTTATCTCTATCTGTGTGTATGTCTGTCTCTCTGTCTGATCCCCTGGAACTGGAGATGGGCCACCATATACTTGCTGGTAGTTGATCCCAGGTTCTCTGGTAGAGGAGACAATGCTGTTAATTGTTGAGCCCTCTCAGTGGCCCCACACATCTTTAAATTTTTAGAAATGTATGTGAGGCTGTGTTTATGTACATCATATGGAGACCATAAGAGGGATTTAGATTCTCCAGAATCTGACACCCTCTTCTGGAGTGTCTGAAGACAGCTACAGTGTACTTATATATAATAAATACATAAATAAATAAATAAATAAATAAATAAACATTTTTTAAAAAGGATAAGAAAAAAAGAAAAACCAGGCAGGCCTGCCATCCTTGACTGTTTGTCTGTCTGTCTGTCTGATCCCCTGGAACTGGAAATGGGCAACCATATAGTGGCTGGTAGTTGATCCCAGGTTCTCTGGAAGAGGAGACAATGCTGTTAATTGTTGAGCCCGTTCAGTGGCCCCACACATCTTTAAATTTTTAGAAGTATATGTGAGGCTGTGTTTATGTACATCATATGAGGCCCATAAGAGGGATTTAGATTCTCCAGAATCTGGCACCCTCTTCTGGAGTGTCTGAAGACAGCTACAGTGTACTTATATCTAATAAATAAATAAATAAAGAAATAAAGAAATAAAGAAATAAATAAACATTTTTAAAAGGGATAAGAAAGAAAGAAAAACCACCAGGCCTGCCATACTTGTCTTTCTGTCTTGCCTAGCCCCTTGCCTAGCCTTGCCTAGCCTAGCCCCTTGCGTAGCCTAGCCTAGCCTCTTGCCTAGCCTAGCCTAGCCCCTTGGCTAGCCTAGACCTGCCTTGCCTATCCCTGCCTATCCCTGTCTTTAACCAGGCTGGCCTCAAACTCAGAAACTGACTGCCTCTGCCTCCAGAGTGCTCTCATTAAGAGCTCGAGCCACCGCTGACTGTTGGGTTTTCTAAGTATTACATAGGTATGGTCTGTTTCTCAGCTGTGAAACCCTAATTAACACATGTAGTCTGTCCTAGGTCAGCCATAGCTACAGACTGAGGCCTTTTCTAAAACAAAACAAAAGAAAACAAAAAATAGAAATAATAAAATAAATAAATTAAGCAACCACATTATATCTTTTCTTTCTTTCAATGATACTCAGAGCTTGAAGCAGTTCACCCATGAGACCTCAGCTCCGGACTTTGAGGCTCTTTCCCTAACAAGTATTATGGCTGAACCTGAGGGCTTCTACTGCTGATTTGTGTCCCCCACTTTAAAAAAAATAGTTGTTTACAAAGGCTGCAGGTTCTTAGCCCTGTTCCTTGTTACAGTTGAGTCACAGCCCTGAAAGTTCAGTGGTAGTTAAAGGCACTGAGAAGGGCTTCCTATAGACATCGAAGACGAAGTCTTTGTTATTAAAAACGTTAATCTGGATTCCCCCACCCCCTGGCATCCTTAGAATTCCTAGAAAGGAAGGCAGGGACCTGGACAGAAGGGTGCAAGGCTACTGGTGTTTGTAAGTGGTAACAGAAAGCTTTCTCTTGTTGGTACCCTACCCCAAGTTACATTGTCACTTCTTTTTCCTAGTTGTTGTTTTGTCGGTTTGTATTCTCAACATAGACCCTTTTCCTTCCTAACCTTGGCTGTCCTGAACCTTACTGTCCTTGAACTCAGTGATTTGCCTGTCTTGCTGGGATGAAACTGTGAGCTACCATCCAGAAGGAAGCACCCTGCTGAGGTTAGATTGGGGTCTCTTCCATTTTCCTCTATGAACATGCATATGGCAGGCCTGTTCTTTCTTTTTTACTTTTCCTTTTCTTTTTAAAGATTTATTTATTTATTATATTTAAGTATGCTGTAGCTATGTTCAGACACTCCAGAAGAGTGTGTCAGATGCTGAAGAATCTAAATCATTCTTATTGTCTGCATATGATGTATATAAACACAGCCTCACATATACTCAAAAAAAAAAAAAAAGAATGAAAGATGTGGCTACAGAGAGGGCTCAACAATTAAGAGCATTGTCTCCTCTTCCAGAGAACCTGGGCTCAATTACCAGTATATATATATGGTGGCCCATCTCCAGTTCCAGGGGATCTAATACTCTGTTCTGGAGTCTGTGGGCACAGCATACACATGCAAAAAATTCTTACACTAAAAATAAAATTGATCATTGAGAGAGAGGAGAAAGAGGGGGTGAGAGAGAGGGGAAGTAATCATAACTCCTGACGAGTTTGAAGACCTGAGCTTCATCACTCACACAAATAAATAAATGCAAAATATTTTTTATAAATAAACTCTGCCATTGCCCTTTAAAATTTCCTAGAAAACAAGTTTTATGAGCAACAGTTATATTTACTATATCTAAAGGACAGTCATGAGCATATTCTCTAAATAGAAAAAGGCCTGTTAGTCTTAGAAATGGAAAAGACAAACCAAGGAAGGTTTACAATTACATAATGAGGCAGCTCAGCCCAGCACTCAGGTTGGAAGTAAGACTCGAGAATAGGATACACCTGAAGACAGACAGCCATTGCTTTTTGTTTCGGAGGCTGAAAGGATACACCTGAAGACAGCCAATGCTGTGTGTGCTTGATGGTGATCTGGTAATTTTTTTTTTAATTTTTAAAAACTTTAACACTTTTTATAAAACTTTTATAAAAACTTTTTATTCTCCTTGGTTTCTTTCTTTCTTTCTTTCTTTCTTTCTTTCTTTCTTTCTTTCTTTCTTTCTTTCTTTCTTTCTTTCTTTCTTTCTTTTTTCAGGTTTTCTCACCATATTGCAGGTACTACAAGTTTGATTTTCTTATTTTTTGACTGTTTCAGGGTTTCTCACCATATTGCAGGTCCTACTGTGTGATTTTATCATTTTTCGACTTTTTCAGGTTTTCTCATCATATTCCAATTCCTAGAGTGTGATTTTCTCATTTTTCGACTTTTTCAGGGATTCTCACCATATTGCAGGTCCTAAAAGTGTGAATTTCTTATTTTTCGACTTTTGCAGGGTTTCTCACCATGTTCCAGCTACTACAGTGTATTTTTCTCATTTTTAAAATTTTCACGGTCTCTCATCTTATTCAAAGTCGAACAGTGTGATTTTCTCATTTTTCGACTTTTTCAGGGTTTCTCACCATATTGCAGGTACTACAAGTTTGATTTTCTTATTTTTCAAATGTTTCAGGGTTTCTCACCATATTCCAGGTCCTACTGTGTGATTTTCTCACGTTAAGACTTTTTCAGTGTTTCTCACCATATTCTAGGTACTACAGTGTGATTTTCTCATTTTTTGACCTTTTCAGGTTTTCTCATCCTATTCCAAGTCCTAGAGTGTGATTTTCTCTTTTTCGGACTTTTTCAGGGTTTCTCAAAAAATATTCCAGGTCCTACAGTGTAATTTTCTCATTTTTTTGACTTTTTCAGAGTTTATCACCATATTCCAGGTCCTAATGTGTGATTTTCTCATTTTTAGACATTTTCAGTGTTTCTGATCATATTCCAGGTCCTACAGTATGATTGTTCTCATGTTAAGACTTTTTCAGTGTTTCTCACCATATTCCAGGTCCTACTGCATATTTTGCTCATTTTTTACTTTTTCAGGGTTTCTCACCATATTCCAAGTCCTATATGGTGATTTTCTCATTTTTTGACTTTTTCAGGGTTTCTCATCTTACTCCAAGTCCTACAGTGTGATTTTCTCATTTTTTGACTTTTATGGGTTTCTCACCATATTGCGGGTCCTACAAGTGTGAATTTCTTAATGTTGGACTTTTTCAGGGTTTCTCACCATATTCCAGCTCCTACAGTGTATTTTTGTCATTTTTTGTCTTTTTCACGGTTTCTCATCTTATTCCAAGTCCTACAGTGTGATTTTCTCATTTTTCAACTTTTTCAGGGTTTCTCACCATATTGCAGGTCCTACTGTGTGATTTTCTCATTTTTTGACTTTTTCAGGGTTTCTCACCATATTCCAGGTCCTACTGCATGATTTTCTCATTTTTCGACTTTTTCAGGGTTTCTCACCATATTCCAAGTCGTACAGTGTGATTTTCTCATTTTTTGACTTTTTCAGGGTTTCTCATCATATTCCAAGTCCTACAGTGTGATTTTCTCATTTTTTTTGACTTTTTCAGGGTTTCTCATATTATTCCATGTCCTAGAGTGTTATTTTTCTAATTTGTCGACTCTTTCAGAGTTTCTCCACTTATTCCATGTATTACAGTGTGATTTTTCTCAGTTTTGGACTTTTTCAGGGTTTCTCACCTTATTCCAGGACCTACAGTTTGATTTTCTCATTTTTCGACTTTTTTAGGGTTTCTCACCATATTCCAGGTCCTACAGTGTGATTTTCTCATTTTTTTACTTTTTCAGGGTTTCTCATCATATTCCAAGTCCTAGAGTGTGTTTTTCTCTTTTTTTGACTTTTTCAGGGTTTCTCACCATATTCCAGGTCCTACAGTGTGATTTTCTCATTTTAAGACTTTTTCAGGGTTTCTCACCATATTCCAGGTCCTACTGCATGATTTTCTCATTTTTCGACTTTTTCAGGGTTCCTCACCATATTCCAAGTCCTACAGTGTGATTTTCTCATTTTTCGACTTTTTTAGGGTTTCTCATCATATTCCAAGTCCTACAGTGTGATTTTCTCATTTTTTGACTTTTTCAGGGTTTCTCATCTTATTCCATGTCCTAGAGTGTTATTTTTCTAATTTGTTGACTCTTTCAGAGTTTCTCCACTTACTCCATGTATTACAGAGTGATTTTTCTCATTTTTTTACTTTTTCAGGGTTTCTCACCATATTCCAGGTCCTACAGTGTGATTTTCTCATTTTAAGCCTTTTTCAGTGTTTCTCACCAAATTGCCGCTCCTAATGCGTGATTTTTTTCTTTTTTCGACTTTTTCAGTTTTTCTCACCATATTCCAACCCTACAGCGTGATTTTCTCATTTTTTGACTTTTATGGGTTTCTCATCATATTCCAAGTCCTAAAGTGTGATTTTCTCATTTTTTGACTTTTTCAGTGTTTCTCACCATATTCCAGGTCCTACAGTGTGATTTTCTCATTTTAAGACTTTTTCAGGGTTTCTAACCATATTGGAGGTCAAACAAGTGTGAGTTTCTTATTTTTCGACTTTATCAGGTTTTCTCACCATATTCCAGCTTCTACAGTGTATTTTTCTCATTTTTAGACTTTTTCACGTTTTCTCACAATATTCCTGGTCCTACAGCGTGATTTTCTCATTTTTCGACTTTTTCAGGGTTTCTCACCATATTCCAAGTCGTACAGTGTGATTTTCTCATTTTTTGACTTTTTCAGGGTTTCTCATCATATTCCAAGTCCTACAGTATGATTTTCTCATTTTTTGACTTTTCGGGGTTTCTCATCTTATTCCAAGTCCTAGAGTGTGATTTTTCTAATTTTTTGACTTCTTCAGATTATATCACCATTATCCATGTACTACAGTGTGATTTTTCTCATTTTTCGACTTTTTCAGTGTTTCTCACCATATTGGTGGTCCTACAAGTGTAATTTTCTTATTTTTCGACTTTTTCGGGATTTCTCACCATATTCCAACTCCTACAGTGTATTTCTCTCATTTTTTGACTTTTTCATGATTTCTCATCTTATTCCAAGTCCTACAGTGTGATTTTCTCATTTTTCGAATTTTTCAGGGTTTCTCACCATATTGCAGGTACTACAAGTTTGAATTTCTTATTTTTCGACTGTTTCAGGGTTTCTCACCATATTGCAGGTCCTACTGTGTGATTTTCTCATTTTTCGACTTTTTCAGGGTTTCTCATCATATTCCAAGTCCTAGAGTGTGATTTTCTCATTTTTCGAGTTTTTCAGGGATTCTCACCATATTGCAGGTCCTACAAGTGTGAATATCTTATTTTTCGACTTTTGCAGGGTTTCTCACCATGTTCCATCTACTACAGTGTATTTTTCTCATTTTTTAAAATTTTCACGGTTTCTCATCTTATTCCAAGTCGAACAGTGTGATTTTCTCATTTTTCGACTTTTTCAGGGTTTCTCACCATATTGCAGGTACTACAAGTTTGATTTTCATATTTTTCAAATATTTCAGGGTTTCTCACCATATTCCAGGTCCTACTGTGTGATTTTCTCACGTTAAGACTTTTTCAGTGTTTCTCACCATATTCTAGGTACTACAGTATGATTTTCTCATTTTTTGACTTTTTCAGGTTTTTTCATCTTATTCCAAGTCCTAGAGTGTGATTTTCTCCTTTTCGGACTTTTTCAGGGTTTCTCAAAAATATTCCAGGTCCTACAGTGTAATTTTCTCATTTTTTGACTTTTTCAGGGTTTCTCATCATATTGTAGGTCCTACAAGTATGAATTTCTTATTTTTCGACTTTTTCAGATATTCTCACCATATTCCAGGTCCTAATGTGTGACTTTTTAATTTTTAGACTTTTTCAGTGTTTCTGACCATATTCCAGGTCCTACTGCATGATTTGCTCATTTTTTGACTTTTTCAGGGTTTCTCACCATATTCCAAGTCCTATAGTGTGATTTTCTCATTTTTTGACTTCTTCAGGGTTTCTCATCTTACTCCAAATCCTACAGTGTGATTTTCTCATTTTAAGACTTTTTCAGGTTTTCTCACCATATTCCAGGTCCTACTGCATGATTTTCTCATTTTTCGACTTTTTCAGGGTTCCTCACCATATTCCAAGTCCTACAGTGTGATTTTCTCATTTTTCGACTTTTTTAGGGTTTCTCATCATATTCCAAGTCCTACAGTGTGATTTTCTCATTTTTTGACTTTTTCAGGGTTTCTCATGTTATTCCATGTCCTAGAGTGTTTTTTTTTCTAATTTGTTGACTCTTTCAGAATTTCTCCACTTATTCCATGTATTACAGTGTGATTTTTCTCATTTTTGTCTTTTTCAGGGTTTCTCACCATATTCCAGGACCTACAGTTTGATTTTCTCATTTTTTGACTTTTTCAGGGTTTCTCACCATATTCCAGGTCCTACAGTGTGATTTTCTCATTTTAAGACTTTTTCAGTGTTTCTCACCAAATTGCCGCTCCTAATGCGTGATTTTTTCTTTTTTCGAGTTTTTCAGTGTTTCTCATCATATTCCAAGTCCTAAAGTGTGATTTTCTCATTTTTCGACTTTTTCAGTGTTTCTCACCATATTCCAGGTCCTACAGTGTGATTTTCTCATTTTTCGACTTTTTCAGGTTTTCTCACCGTATTCCAGCTCCTACAGTGTATTTTTCTCATTTTTAGACTTTTTCACGTTTTCTCACAATATTCCTGGTCCTACTGCGTGATTTTCTCATTTTTCGACTTTTCTCACCCTATTGCAGGTCCTACAAGTGTGAATTTCTTATTTTTTGACTTTTTCAGGGTTTCTCACCATATTCCAGCTCCTTCAGTGTATTTTTCTCATTTTTTGACTTTTTCAGGGTTTCTCACCATATTGCAGATACGACAAATTTGATTTTCTTATTTTTCGACTGCTTCAGGGTTTCTCACCATATTCCAGGTCCTACTGTGTGATTTTCTCATTTTTCGACTTTTTCAGTGTTTTCTCACCATATTCAAGGTACTACAGTGTTATTTTCTCATTTTTTGACTTTTTCAGGTTTTCTCATCATATTCCAAGTCCTACAGGGTGACTTTCTCTTTTTTCGACTTTTAAAGGGTTTCTCAACATATTCCAGGTCCACCAGTGTAATTTTCTCATTTTTTGACTTTTTCAGGGTTTCTCATCATATTCCAAGTCCTAGAGTGTGATTTTCTCATTTTTCGAGTTTTTCAGTGATTCTCACCATATTGCAGGTCCTACAAGTGTGTATTTCTTATTTTTCGACTTTTGCAGGGTTTCTCACTATGTTCCAACTACTACAGTGTATTTTATTCATTTTTTAAAATTTTCACAGTCTCTCATCTTATTCCATGTCCTATAGTGTGATTTTCTCATATTTCGACTTTTTCAGGGTTTCTCATCATATTGCAGGTACTACAAGTTTGATTTTCTCATTTTTCAAATGTTTCAGGGTTTCTCACCATATTCCAGGTCCTACTGTGTGATTTTCTCACGTTAAGACTTTTTCAGTATTTCTCACCATATTCTAGGTACTACAGTGTGATTTATTCATTTTTTTACTTTTTCAGGTTTTCTCATCATATTCCAAGTCCTAGAGTGTGATTTTCTCTTTTTTGGACTTTTTCAGGGTTTCTCACCATATTGTAGGTCCTACAAGTGTGAATTTCTTATTTTTCGACTTTTTCAGAGTTTCTCACCATATTCCAGGTCCTACTGCGTGATTTTCTCATTTTTCGAATTTTTCAGGGTTTCTCACCATATTCCAGGTACTACTGCGTGATTTTCTCATGTTTTTGACTATTTCAGAGTTTATCACCATATTCCAGGTCCTACTGTGTGATTTTCTCATTTTAATACTTTTTTAGTGTTTCTCACCATATTCCAGGTACTACAGTGTGATTTTCTCATTTTTTTTTTTTACTTTTTCAGGGTTTCTCATCATATTCCAAGTCCTAGAGTGTGATTTTTGCTTTTTTCGAATTTTTCAGGGTTTCTCAACATATTCCAGGTCCTACAGTTTGATTTTCTCATTTTTCGACTTTTTCAGGGTTTCTCACTAGCTTCCAGGTCCTACTGTGTGATTTTCTCATTTTTCGACTTCTTTCAGGGTTTCTCACCATATACTGGGTCCTACTGCATGATTTTCTCATTTTTTGACTTTTTCAGTGTTTCTCACCATATTCCAAGTCCTACAGTGTGATTTTCTCTTTTTTTAAACTTTTTCAGGGTTTCTTACCGTACTCAAGGTTCTACATTGTCATTTTCTCATTTTTCGAATATTTCAGGTTTTCTCAACATATTCCAGGTCCTACACTGTCATTTTCTAATTTGCGACTTTTTCAGAGTTTCTCACCATATTCCAGCTCCTACAGTGTGATTTTCTCATTTTTTCGATTTCTTTCATGTTTTCTCATCATATTCCAAGTCCTACAGTGTGATTTTCTCATTTTTTTGACTTTTTCAGAATTTCTCACCCTATTGCAGATCCTACAGTGTGATTTTCTCATTTTTCGACTTTTTCAGGGTTTCTCACCATATTGCAGGTACTACAAGTTTGATTTTCTTAGTTTTCGACTGTTTCAGGGTTTCTCACCATATTCCAAGTCCTACTGTGTGATTTTCTCATTTTTAGACTTTTTCAGTGTTTTCTCACAATATTCAAGGTACTACAGTGTGATTTTCACATTTTTTGAGTTTTTCAGGTTTTCTCATCATATTCCAAATCCTACAGTGTGATTTTCTTTTTCTGACTTTTAAAGGGTTTCTTACCATATTCCATGTCCTACTCTGTAATTTTCTCATTTTTCGACTTTTCAGGGTTTCTCACCATATTGGAGGTCCTACTTGTGTGATTTTCTTATTCTTCGACTTTTTCAGGGTTTCTTACCACATTCCAGGTCCTACAGTATATTTTTCTCATTTTTTTGACTTTTTCAGGGTTTCTCATCATATTCCAAATCCTACAGTGTGATTTTTTCATTTTTCGACTTTTTCAGGGTGTCTCACCATATTGCAGGTACTACAAATTTGATTTTCTTATATTTCGACTGTTTCACGGTTTCTCACCATATTGCAGGTCCTCCTGTGTGGTTTTCTCATTTTTTTACTTTTTCAGTGTTTCTCACCATATTCCAGGTCCTACGTGTGATTTTCTCATTTTTCGAGTTTTTCAGGGTTTCTCACCATATTGGAAATCCTACAAGTGTGATTTTCTAATTTTTTAACCTTTTCAGGGTTTCTCTCCATATTCCAGCTCCTACAGTGTATTTTTCTCATTTTATACTTTTTCACGGTTTCTCATCATATCGTAGTCCTACAGTGTGATTTTCTCATTTTTCGACTTTTTTCAGGGTTTCTCACCATATTTCAGGTACTACAAGTTTTATCTTATTTTTAGACTTTTTCAGTGTTTCTCACCATATTCCAGGTACTACAGTGTGATTTTCTCATTTTTTGACTTTTTCAGGGTTTCTCATCTTATTCCAAGTCCTAGAGTGTGATTTTCGCATTTTTGAATTTTTCAGGATTCTCAGCATATTCCAGTTCCTACAGTTTGATTTTCTAATTTTTCTACTTTTTCAGGGTTTCTTACCTTATCCCAAGTCCTACAGTGTGATTTCTCATTTTAAGACTTTTTCAGGGTTTCTCCTCATATTCCAAGTCCTACAGTGTGATTTTCTCATTTTTTGACTTTTTCTGGGTTTCTAATCATATTCCAAGTCCTAGAGTGTGTTATTTTCATTTTTGACTTTTTCAGTGTTTCTCACCATATTGCATGTACTACAAGTTTGATTTTCTTATTTTTCGACTGTTTCAGGGTTTCTCGCCATATTCCAGGTCCTACTCTGTGATTTTCTCATTTTATTACCTTTTTAGTGTTTCTCACCATATTCCAGGTACTACAGTGTGATTTTTCTCATTTTTTGAAGTTTTCAGGGTTTCTCATCATATTCCAAGTCCTAGGGTGTGATTTTCGCATTTTTTGAATTTTTCAGGGATTCTCAGTGTATTCCAGTTTTTCAGGGTTTCTCGGCATATTCTGGGTCCTACAGTGTGATTTTCTCATTTTCCCCGTTTTTCAATTTTTTCGCAATCCTGGGTCCTAAGGTGTGATTTTCTCATATTCCAACTTTTTCTGGTTTTCTCGCCATATCCGGGGTCCTTCAGTGTGATATATTAATTTTTTTACTTTTTTTAGGGTTTCTGGCCATATTCTGCATCCTACAGTGTGAATTTTAAATTTTTCACGTTTTTCAGGGTTTCTCGCCATATTCTTTCTGGGTAAAATAGTGTGAATTTTTAATTTTCCACTTTTTTCATGGTTTCTCGACATACCTCGTCCAAAAGTTTGATTTTTTAATTTTGATGTTTTTCAGGGTTTCTCAGCATATTCTGGGTCCTGCAGTGTGATTTTCTAATTTTCCAAGTTTTTCAAGTTTTTTCGTAATTCTGGTTCCTACAGTGTGATTTTCTCATTTTCCACCTTTTTCAGGTTTTTTTTCGTCATATTTGGGGTCCTTCAGTGTGAGCTTTTAATTTTCTACTTTTTTCAGGGTTTTTCGCCATATTCTGGGTCTTACATTGTGTATTTTTAATTTTCCATGTTTTTCAGGTTTTCTCGGCATATTCTGGTTCCTACCGTGTGATTTTCTCATTTTCGACTTTTTTCATGTTTTTTTTTTTTTCACAATTCTGGGTCCTGCATTATGATTATTCTCATTTTCCACCCTTTTCAGGTTTTCTCGCTCTATTCGGGTTTCTTCAGTGTGAATTTTTAATTTTCTACTTTTTTCAGGTTTTCTAGCCATATTCTGGGTCCTTCAGTGTGAGTTTTTAATTTTCCTTGTTTTTCAGGTTTTCTCGCCATATTCTGGGTCCTTAAGTGTGAGTTTTTAATTCTCCTTTTTTTCAGGTTTTCTTGCCATATTCCAGGTCCTTCAGTGTGAATTTTTACTTTTCCACGTTTTTTAGTATTTCTTGCCATATTCTTGGTAATAGAGTGTGTTTTTCTCATTTTCCACTTTTTTCAAGGTTCCTTGCCATATTCTGGATCCGACTTGTGAATTTTTTATTTTCAGGTTTTTCAGCATTTCTCGGCATATTCTGGGTCCTGAAGTGTGATTTTCTCATTTTCCACGTTTTCAAGTCTTTTCGTAATTCTGGGTCCTACTGTGTGATTTTCTCATTTTCCACCTTTTTCAGGTTTTCTCGCAATATTTGGGGTCTATCACTGTGAATTTTAAATTTTCTACTTTTTCAGGGTTTCTCGCCATATTCTGGGTCAGATACTGTGAATTTTTAATTTTCACATTGTTCAGGATTTCTCGGCATATTCTCGGTCTTGCAGTGTGATTTTCTCATTTTCCTCGTTTTTCATATTTTTTCATAATTCTGGGTCCTGCAGTGTGATTTACTCAATTTCCACCTATTTCAGGTTTTCTCGCCATATTGGGGGTCCTTCAGTGTAAGTTTGTAATTTTCTGCTTTTTTCAGGGTTTGGCCATATTCTGGGTCCTACAGTGTGATTTTCTCATTTTGACGTTTTTCATGTTTTTTTGCAATTTTGGGTCCTACAGTGTTATTATTCTCATTTTCCACCTTCTTCAGGTTTTCTCGCCATATTCGGCGTCTTTCAGTGTGAATTTTTTTATTTTCCACGTTTTTCAGGTTTTTTCGTTATATTCTGGGTCTTACAGTGTAATTTTCTCATTTCCATGTTTTTCAGGTTTTCTTGCCATATTCCAGGTCCTTCAGTGTCAATTTTTAATTTTCCACATTTTTCAGGGTTTTTCGTCATATTCTGGGTCTTACAGTGTGATTTTCTCAGTTCCACGTTTTTCAGGTTTTCTTGCCATATTCCAGGTCCTTCCGTGTGACTTTTTAATTTTTCCTGTTTTACATTATTTCTCGACATATTCTGGGTAATACAGTGTGAATTTTTAATTTTCAAATTTTTTCATGGTTTCTCGCCATATTCTGTGTTCGACAGTGTGAATTTTTAATTTTTATGTTTTTCAGTGTTTCTCGGCATATTCTGAGTACTCCACTGTGATTTTCTCATTTTCCATGTTTTTCAAGTTTTTTATAATTCTGGGTTGTTCAGTGTGATTTTTTCATTTTCCACCATTTTCAGGTTTTCTCGCCATATTTGGGGTCCTTCAGTGTGAGTTTTTAATTTTCTACTTTTTTTCATGGTTTCTCCCCATATTCTGGGTCCTACAGCGTGAATTTTTAATTTTCCATGTTTTTCAGGGATCTCAGCATATTCTGGGTCCTGCAGTGTGATTTTCTTATTTCCAGGTTTTTCAAATTTTTCGTAATTCTTGGTCCTACAGTGTGATTTTCTCATTTTCCACCTTTTTCAAGTTTTCTCGCCATATTCAGGGTCCTTTAGTGTGAGTTTTTATTTTCTACTTTTTTCAGCTTTTCTGTCATATTCCAGGTCCTACAGTGTGTGTTTTTAATTTTCTACATTTTTCAGGGTTTTCATCATATTTTAGGTCCTTCAGTGTGAGTTTTTAATTTTCCACTTTTTTCATGGTTTCTCGCCATATTCTGGGTCCTACAGCGTGTATGTTTAATTTTGCACGTTTTTTAGGGTTTCTCTGCATATTCTGTGTCCTACATGTGATTTTCTCATTTTCCACCTTTTTCAGGGTTCCTCACCATATTCCAAGTCCTACAGTGTGATTTTCTCATTTTTCGACTTTTTTAGGGTTTCTCATCATATTCCAAGTCCTACAGTGTGATTTTCTCATTTTTTGACTTTTTCAGGGTTTCTCATGTTATTCCATGTCCTAGAGTGTTTTTTTTCTAATTTGTTGACTCTTTCAGAATTTCTCCACTTATTCCATGTATTACAGTGTGATTTTTCTCATTTTTGTCTTTTTCAGGGTTTCTCACCATATTCCAGGACCTACAGTTTGATTTTCTCATTTTTTGACTTTTTCAGGGTTTCTCACCATATTCCAGGTCCTACAGTGTGATTTTCTCATTTTAAGACTTTTTCAGTGTTTCTCACCAAATTGCCGCTCCTAATGCGTGATTTTTTCTTTTTTCGAGTTTTTCAGTGTTTCTCATCATATTCCAAGTCCTAAAGTGTGATTTTCTCATTTTTCGACTTTTTCAGTGTTTCTCACCATATTCCAGGTCCTACAGTGTGATTTTCTCATTTTTCGACTTTTTCAGGTTTTCTCACCGTATTCCAGCTCCTACAGTGTATTTTTCTCATTTTTAGACTTTTTCACGTTTTCTCACAATATTCCTGGTCCTACTGCGTGATTTTCTCATTTTTCGACTTTTCTCACCCTATTGCAGGTCCTACAAGTGTGAATTTCTTATTTTTTGACTTTTTCAGGGTTTCTCACCATATTCCAGCTCCTTCAGTGTATTTTTCTCATTTTTTGACTTTTTCAGGGTTTCTCACCATATTGCAGATACGACAAATTTGATTTTCTTATTTTTCGACTGCTTCAGGGTTTCTCACCATATTCCAGGTCCTACTGTGTGATTTTCTCATTTTTCGACTTTTTCAGTGTTTTCTCACCATATTCAAGGTACTACAGTGTTATTTTCTCATTTTTTGACTTTTTCAGGTTTTCTCATCATATTCCAAGTCCTACAGGGTGACTTTCTCTTTTTTCGACTTTTAAAGGGTTTCTCAACATATTCCAGGTCCACCAGTGTAATTTTCTCATTTTTTGACTTTTTCAGGGTTTCTCATCATATTCCAAGTCCTAGAGTGTGATTTTCTCATTTTTCGAGTTTTTCAGTGATTCTCACCATATTGCAGGTCCTACAAGTGTGTATTTCTTATTTTTCGACTTTTGCAGGGTTTCTCACTATGTTCCAACTACTACAGTGTATTTTATTCATTTTTTAAAATTTTCACAGTCTCTCATCTTATTCCATGTCCTATAGTGTGATTTTCTCATATTTCGACTTTTTCAGGGTTTCTCACCATATTGCAGGTACTACAAGTTTGATTTTCTCATTTTTCAAATGTTTCAGGGTTTCTCACCATATTCCAGGTCCTACTGTGTGATTTTCTCACGTTAAGACTTTTTCAGTATTTCTCACCATATTCTAGGTACTACAGTGTGATTTATTCATTTTTTTACTTTTTCAGGTTTTCTCATCATATTCCAAGTCCTAGAGTGTGATTTTCTCTTTTTTGGACTTTTTCAGGGTTTCTCACCATATTGTAGGTCCTACAAGTGTGAATTTCTTATTTTTCGACTTTTTCAGAGTTTCTCACCATATTCCAGGTCCTACTGCGTGATTTTCTCATTTTTCGAATTTTTCAGGGTTTCTCACCATATTCCAGGTACTACTGCGTGATTTTCTCATGTTTTTGACTATTTCAGAGTTTATCACCATATTCCAGGTCCTACTGTGTGATTTTCTCATTTTAATACTTTTTTAGTGTTTCTCACCATATTCCAGGTACTACAGTGTGATTTTCTCATTTTTTTTTTTTACTTTTTCAGGGTTTCTCATCATATTCCAAGTCCTAGAGTGTGATTTTTGCTTTTTTCGAATTTTTCAGGGTTTCTCAACATATTCCAGGTCCTACAGTTTGATTTTCTCATTTTTCGACTTTTTCAGGGTTTCTCACTAGCTTCCAGGTCCTACTGTGTGATTTTCTCATTTTTCGACTTCTTTCAGGGTTTCTCACCATATACTGGGTCCTACTGCATGATTTTCTCATTTTTTGACTTTTTCAGTGTTTCTCACCATATTCCAAGTCCTACAGTGTGATTTTCTCTTTTTTTAAACTTTTTCAGGGTTTCTTACCGTACTCAAGGTTCTACATTGTCATTTTCTCATTTTTCGAATATTTCAGGTTTTCTCAACATATTCCAGGTCCTACACTGTCATTTTCTAATTTGCGACTTTTTCAGAGTTTCTCACCATATTCCAGCTCCTACAGTGTGATTTTCTCATTTTTTCGATTTCTTTCATGTTTTCTCATCATATTCCAAGTCCTACAGTGTGATTTTCTCATTTTTTGACTTTTTCAGAATTTCTCACCCTATTGCAGATCCTACAGTGTGATTTTCTCATTTTTCGACTTTTTCAGGGTTTCTCACCATATTGCAGGTACTACAAGTTTGATTTTCTTAGTTTTCGACTGTTTCAGGGTTTCTCAC